>NC_141607.1:25627470-25789361 GCF_047967505.1 Dipteris shenzhenensis | reverse complement strand
GAGTCTTGCTGTTGCGCCAATTCTGTTTGTGGCCTTCGGGGAATGAACACAGCTACCAGAGGTTGAGTAGCTCATGAATCCTGAGCCCTTGTGCGCCTCTTTATCATGTTTACATATGCATCCCTCATTTGCCTCAAAAGCTTCACTGGTGAAAACACCTTGATCCTGATCTTACGACCAGCCTCATAGACATAATTTTGTAAAGTATAAAGCTTTACGTATGTGCCTTTGGAGCTGCAAAATGCAGATGGCTGGTGAAGTGCATGGAGGTGCAGATGGTTGGCGAGGTGCACGGAGCTACAGGCGGATCCTCAAGGCACAGACGATGGTGAGTTGCAGATGGGATGTTAAGGCACAGACGATGGCAAGGTGGAAGCGAGAAGGTGCAAAGTCTCAGCGCACGGGCTCCCTGGTGGCTGGGGATGGCAACTCAGTGGCGAGACTCACATATAGGTTGTGCCAGACTGTGCCTAGAGGCACGAACTCTGGAGCATGAAGTCTGGCTCTGATACCAATGTCACACTACCTGAGCCAATGTCACACTACTTGAACAAGAGGGCCTCAGCTCATTTTTCCACCCAGCCACGGATTCCCTTAGTTACATGAACTTACTTTCTTTTTTTCAGTTCCTTCTGGAATCGTCCCTCCTAGCCTAGTGCCTACCACATGGTGTTCTCTTGAGTGCCATATGTCCATTTGGACCTTAGAGCCTCTATGCCCATTTAGGCCTTACTTATGCACTCCGTATAGATGCAAGCACTATCGAGCCCTCTGGTTTTCCGCTTCACCATAACCACACTAGACGATTCCAGAATTATGGCTGACGTAACAGCTGAGGAGCATTCACAAGAATAGGAGGTCTAGACAACTCCCATTAGCCATCTGTCTGCCATCTTGGTCTATCTCAATGTGTCTTCTTGGTCTAGCATGATCATGGGTTGTAACAAGGAAGATGAGGCTGTGTTGGCTTTGGATTTGTATGCTTGGATGTATGGTAAGGCATCCAACAATATAGCCTTGCATGATGGAAGAAGGGAAGCAAGTTTAAATGAACTTTAGGAAACAACCCTAAAGTTTTAAAGATTGGCTTTGAGTTTGATCTATCTGTGGGAACCACTTTGGTGGACATGTACACAAAATGTGGGAGCATTGCATGTCTTTAATGTGCTTACATGGAGTACAATGATCTTGGGGTATTTCAAACAAGAAGAAAGTGAGTACGCCTTTGGCTTTTATGTGCGAATGGAGGAGCAAGATCTATCGCCAAGTAGCTTTACCTTTGTTGCCATCTTGAAAGCATGTGGAAACAAAACTTTGGATACCATTATCCAATTAGCAAGGTTGCTGTTGATATCCCTTGTTGAGACCCAATGGAGTGGGTATCTAGCCCGTCATAGACGGGTCAGGTTACTCGCCAATACATAGTCTGCATTACAGATCCTCCCTATTCGTATATGCTCCCTATTTCACAATAATCAATTAATCTATCGTGCCTCTTATTAGCAATTAACATATGTGCTATTCATGCAATTCTGAATTAACTTGTGCTAATTCATGCTTGCTCTCCCCTCTACTTCTGATCTATGCCACCTCCCCTCCTACCATCTTCACTCCCTTCGCTCCCTTGCACTAAGCCCTCCCTCTCCCTCCCCTCCCTCTCCCTTGCCCTCCTATCATCTCCCTCCCCTGCGTTCAGCCTCCCCTCCCTCTCCCCTGTGCTTAGCCTTCCTTCTCCCTCCCATCCCTCTCCCTCCACTCAGCCCTCCCCTCATGTTCCTCTTTCTTCAATGCTGCTTATTGCAATGGTTGGGAGGCTTTCATAGCCCCCCTTCTCCTCTACCCTTCTTCGTTCAGCTTTGCCTACTCTTTATAGCAGCCTCAGGAGAGCAAAAGCTTCTCGAAGAAGCTACGTCCCCTTCTCTTGAATCTTCTTCTACATCGTGCCTTCTCTAGAATCTGCATGGCCAATTGATTGCGCATTGTGAAGCCTTACCTTTGTTAATATTTTGGAACCATTCCCGTGATCGCTACACAAATTAATTAATTATGCCATTTTCCTGGTTGGGAGGGCCTATTAAAGGGACGAGTAACCTGACCCATCTATGATGGGCTAGAGACCTGCTTTGCTAGGTGTCAAGGTTGCGATACTGGATTGAGTTTAATAAAATTTAAGGTTTCATTTATAAATCTCAAATGTTGAGGAATTTACCAACACACACACACATAGACAAATATTCAAGAATTTTCAGTTGTCTTTCATTAAACCAAACTTCTACACACACACACACACACACACACACACACACACACACACACACACACACACATGCACACACACACTCTTACTATTCTCCTTTTTCTTTTGCATCCATTTAATTTTTAAAATTTCCCTTTTCCTATTTTTTCTAAATCCTTTTCCTTCTATCTCACAAACACTCCCTAATTTTTCATGATTCCTTCTAATTTTTTTTCAATTTCTTTCTTAAAGCTCTAAATCTCTCTCTCCCCCTCACATCTTTAACCAATTTTCTCCAATTTTCTTTTTCTTCCTTCCCCATAATTTTCCCTAATTTCACTTGATTTCCCTCTAATTATTTTTATTAATGTTTTAAAACTAACTTTTTAAATCCTTTTTCCTTTTTTTCAAATTCTCTCTAGGTCCTTTTTCTTCCACATTGAGCTATTTGAGTCTGTGTTTAAGCTACTATTTTATTATGACCCATATAACAAGGGAGGGGTGTTTATGACACATGTCTTCCCAATTAAATTTGATTTGGTTCTTACCATGTTTTCTTGTTGGATGGTGGGAGGTATGCAAACTCTCCTCTTCAATAAAAGAGATGCTTATCAAGACTTCACCATGCTCTTGGGAGGTAGCAAGCTAAGGGTGTCCACTTTCAGACCACTCGTGAGGGGGGGTGACACCCCCTCGAGTGAAAATACAAAGGTTTTGCTTCGGTGTGAAATACCTCGATTGAGGTATTGTGTCCAATGAAATTGGCACACGTGGACATCCAAACCGAGCTAATACCTCGATCGAGGTCTTGCATTTTAATCAAGCAAACTAAGCCTATACCTGGATCATGGTGTTGTGGCACTACAACTATATCTCGATCAAGGTATCGTGGCAAGTACACATACCTCGATCGTGGTATGCTGGACCGATGACATGGAGGCATGTCAAATACCATGATTGAGGTATGTGACATCCGACATGGTATTCAGCGTAGTGTGCTGGCAGCAGCTGACATACCACGATCGAGGTATCGTGGCAAGTCCACTTACCTCAATCGTGGTATGATGGACCGATGACATGGAGGCATGTCAAATACCATTATCGAGGTATGTGGCATCCTACATGGCCAGTGGTTGGACTTGCCGTGGAATGATTTCCTTATGTGGAGAAACATCCATGATTATATGTGGCACAAATACCATGATCGTGGTAATGCACGTGGATAGCCATGTTCGCATGTATAGACTTAGTATGCATGGCATGATATGTTCATGTGAAATACCACGATCGTGGTATTTTGAAACCCTAAAATGTCCCATATAAAGAGAGGGACCTCGATCGAGCCCCTCATTGTTCAAGAGCTCCTCCTCATCAAAATCGATGGAATTACTGGAGCGACGGATGGAGAACGACGAATGACAGACGGAGAGCAACGGAGATCGACGAACGGAGATGGACGGAGCGGGAGATTCCAGGTAAGGTTTTTTTAAGTGTAACTTTTTTTTTTGTGAAATTTTATTTAAATTTTAGTTTATAGTAAAATGTAATTTAATTATAAAATAATTAAAATTTTAAAATGCATTTTAAAGTTTTTTTAAATTATTTTTTTAATTACTGAAGTTTTTATTTAAATGTCAAAACGTATATATTTTGTTTTTAAAAATCATCTATTAAAAAAAAAGATTAAAGTAGTTTTTATGTTATTTATTTAAATATAAAAACATTTAAATTTTATTTTTGAAATCATGTTTTTAAAAAAAAGAAAACAAGAGTTTAAAGTAGTTTTTATATTATTTTTTAAATTAGTGAAGTTTTTATTTAAAATGTCAAAACTTATATATTTTATTTTTTAAAATCATCTATTTAAAAAAAAGAGATTAAAGTAGTTTTTATGTTATTTTTCAAATTAGTGAAGTTTTTATTTAAATGTAAAAACGTTTAAATTTTGTTTTTAAAAATCATCTTTTAAAAAAAAGAAAATAAGAGTTTAAAGGAGTTTTTGTATTATTTTTCAAGTTAGTGAGGTTTTTATTTAAATGTCAAAATGTATATATATATATATATTTTTTAATCATCTATTAAAAAAACAAGAGATTAAAGTAGTTTTTATGTTATTTTTTAAATTAGTGAAGTTTTTAATTAAATATAAAAATGTTTAAATTTTATTTTTAAAAATCATCAAAAAGAAAAAAGAAAACAAGAGTTTAAAGTAGTTTTTGTATTATTTTTCAAGTTAGTGAGTTTTTTATTTAAATGTCAAAACATATACATTTTGTTTTTTAAAATCATCTATTAAAAAAAAGAGAGATTAAAGTAGTTTTTATGTTATTTTTTAAATTAGTGAAGTTTTTAATTAAATATAAAAACGTTTAAATTTTGTTTTTAAAAATCATCTATAAAAAAAAAGAAAACAAACAAATGCATCACTTGTGTTCTTTTTTTGTCAACAAAATCAAAATTGTAGATGTGCTCAACTTCAGAGAACAACTAAACTTGTCCTTCTAGTGTATTTGCCAAAAGGGTTGTTCTCTTAGCATATATTATCACCATGTACGTGATCACTAACTATACAATAGAAAGTGTAGCATCTTTAACACAAAGTTTGAAATTTCTTTGAAAATGAAATAAGACCAAGGATGTACATCTAAATCCCTTTGTTAATAACACCATTCAATAACTATTGTGTGTGCATCTTCCATTTAAGAGTGAAGTAACTTGGAGCATGCAAGAGTGCATGTGTTGCATTTGCAACATAGTACTATTGTAGGCATAGCCACACATTTGGCCCATCTACCATTAAGTGCATGGGATGATCCCAACGACATCCTACCTCATCAAGGAGTACTTTACTAAGTGTAATCAATCAAACAAATAGGATGATTTGAACAACACATTCACCTACACATCATTTTCAAATCATATGGTGCAAGGGGTTGATGCAAGGAGAGGGTAGATCATGTGGCTAGCAATCCCTTTAGGTGGCACGTGAAACTATAGAAATAGGGAACTAGGGAAGGTTGTAGATCTATGTATGGATATAGTTACATAGACAAATACAAAGACTTATGTGATTCCATGATGAAACCTTGTCATGAGCTTTTGTAAAAATTCAATCTCTCTCTCTCTCTCTCTCTCTCTCTCTCTCTCTCTCTCTCTCTCTCATGCTATGATCTTTATCATTTTGAATATCATATTGAATTCGTATATATCAATGCTTGCAATTATTACACTAATATTGTCACTAATTTTTGTAAATTGTAGATCAAGAAAAAAATGTCAATGTTTAAAATGGAATTGTGCTCAACAAAATCTTGCAAGGATGTAGGTCTAGGGTAACCTAAGGGTCGTGCAAAGTTTCATCCCCAACAGATAAGTCCACATGCCTATTTGGTTAGTACGTGCACCATTTTTCATAAGTAGTCACTAGTAGTGAGTGCATGCAAAAATGTACGCATTATACCTTCCACATGGCACATACCGAATTGATTGGTAGCCAAATCTTGCATGGATGTAGGTCTAGGGTAGCCTAAGGGCCGTGCAAAGTTTCATCCCCAACAGATAAGTCCACATGCCTATTTGGTCAGTACGTGCGCCATTTTTCATACGTAGTCAACACTAGCAGGGAGTGCATGCAAAAATGTACGCATTATACCTTCCACATGGCACATACCAAATCGATTGGCAACCAAATCTTGCATGGATGTAGGTCTAAGGTAGCCTAAGATTCGTGCAAAGTTTCATCCCCAACAGATAAGTCCACATGTGTATTTGGTTAGTACATGCACAAATTTTCTTAGTCACATTTTTAAAATGTCCTAAAGCACAAAACACAATTACAACATAACTACTAATAAACAATTTTTTGTTTTACAGAAACAACAAGTCCCATTGAGAAGACAACGGACATCATGTATAAGATAGAATCTAATACAATGATATGTATGAACATGTATAAAACCATCATAGTGAAATACACAATAAGAGTCCATGAAAATTACAATGGTACGCTCACATAGTGAGCCTATACATATCGAATACAAAAATATGTAATCAACTAGTGATACCCAATAAAAATATATTGGATCAATTGATGATCCCCAAAACTATGATATGTAATGTGCTACTCCTCAGGATCGGCTTTCATGCCAATAGTCACAAGTATGCTCTTGTGATCCTCCACTGTAAGGTGCCATCCTGGAGTGGACGTCACCTTGCGAGTGTGAACACGACTCAAAGTAATCTTGATCGCACAACAACAAGATGAGAAACATGTATGTCTCCTGATCTGCCATGTACTCCTAGGTTACGGCACTGAATATGCAGAACAGAAATCCGCCCCTCAACTTTGAGGATTTCAGTGCGATGCTTTTGGAGGAGGAGATGCATCAAAAGACGAGGACTGGAGAAGATTCGGCTTTCTCGACTGGATCAAAGAAAGGTAAGGGTAAGGACTCTGGTAACCCATCTTCTTCTGATGATAAAAAGAGAAAGAAGAAGATCAAGTGCTTCTATTGCAACAAGGCATGGCACAAGCAGAATGAGTGCCAAAAGAAGATTGCAGATGAGAAGAACGGAGTAAAGAAAGAGTCCAACAATAGCACGCAGGCAGTACCAGTAAAGCTGTTTGTAGCAATTGAGGAGATTTTTATGGAGGCAATTCATGTACCTGCGGATGAACCTTGGATTATTGACAGTGGTGCATTGTGCCACATGACCAGTCGGAAGCATTGGTATACCTCTCTACATCTGGTAGGGAATGACATCCTGGTAGCAGTCGGCAATGACGCAAAATGTCTAGCAAAAGGAAAAGGTACGATTGCTCTCAAGTCAGATGGAGTTGTAAAACAATTGTCCGATGTTCTTTATGTGCCAGATATCAAGAGGAACTTGTTGTCCGTTTCTGCGATCATGGATTGGGACCTCAAAGTTCAATTTGATAAGAATGGTACACAGATTTTGGATCTTCAAGGGAAGGTCGTTGGTAAAGGTACACGGCGCAACAACATCTACAAACTCTCAACTTTTAGTCCTCGAGCTGATGTGAAGAACACTAAGCTGTGGCATGAGAGGTTTGTCATCTAAACCTTAGTTCTTTAAAGGAGATGCATAAAAGTGGAATGATTGCAAACCTACCAGAAATTACAGATCTGCTCGATGTATGTGAAGCTTGCATGATGGGCAAGCAACATTGGCAGCCCTTTCCTAAAGAGGCCAGTAGGGCAAAGGCTCCTCTAGAGCTCGTTCACATGGACCTCTACAGAAAGATGGAGACAGAAGCTTTGAGTGGTTCCTACTACTTCATGATGTTGATCGACGACTACAGTAGAAGGATATGGATATACTTCCTGAAGTCTAAAGATGAGGCTTTTAGTAAGTTCAAAAAATGGCACGTAATGGTCGAGAAAGAAATGGGGAGGAAGGTGAAGAAGTTGAGATTACAGACAAAGGTGGTGAGTTCACATCAAGTGAATTCAAAAGTTACTGCAAAAATCACGAGATCAAGAGGTAGAAACCCCCACCACATACACCATAGCAAAATGGAGTAGCAGAGCGCAAGATGCGCATCTGCGAAATGGGTAGAAGTATGATGAAAGGGAAAGATTTGCCAAAGACTTTTTGGGCCGAAGCATGTAACACCGCAGTTTACATTCTGAATCGTAGCTACACGAAGTAGCTACACGAAGGTTGTCTACAGCCACTATCCTCTGACTCTCAAAAATATATTAAATGTGAGCACCCATTTATCTTGTATGATCAACCTTGGACTATGCTGTGATAGGACATTACTAGAATTTTAAAAAAAAAGAATTGATATGGCGATGTTCGGTGTGAAATAAGAAAGAAAACAATCGAAATCAATAGGCTATTCAATGGCTCAAATCTGCACATAAATTATAATGTGCCTCCCAACTCTTATGCATTCCAGCTCCTCATGTTTGACAAGAATGCAAACAATAATGAAATCACATTATCATTAGTTTCAAAGCAAGAGGTGATGATATCTCAAGTGTTATACAAATCATAAGAATGGTTTTGTATTAAGAGGTGATGATATCTCACATGTTCTACAAATAGTAAGAATGGTTCAAGTGTTCTACAAAAGTATTAGGTACCTCTTAGTGGTTGAAGGGAAGGAGTGATGATATCTCAAGTGTCCTACAAATAGTAAGAATGGTCTTGTATTAAGAGGTGATGATATCTCAAGTGTTCTACAAATAGTAATAATGGTTTTGTATTAGGAGGTGATGATATCTCAAGTGTTCTATAAAACTATTAGATACCTCTTAGTGGTTGAAGGGAAGGGGTTGGAAGTCTGGGCAAAATCTCTAGGAACTATATACAGGATGGTTGCAAGAACAATTTTGAATGTCATAAATGACACGAGTTTTCCAACATACGAGTGAACTATTTTTAAACATTCACTTCTTTCATGGTTGATAACACTTTTAATAAGAAGAACCATTTTGAATGTCATAAGTGTTGACGCAATCCCATGCTATGAAGTCTACAGATTGTTTTTTTCCCTGCATATGGGTGAAGTGATGTTTACGTTACTAAGTTCAACATATCAAGCAACGCATTTGTTTTGATTATTGAAGGAGTTTGATAATAAGACCCATTTCAAATGCAAAAGAATTGTTCTATCAATAATGGAATCCGCTTTGGAGTGGAAATTCGGTTTCTTTCAAACCCACATATTATTGTTGCATAATGTGAGTATGGCTCCAATTGGAAGTTAAGGTAGACTATAATTCGCAATGTTGGTATAGTTACACATAGTAACATAAGTTTTATTTTCGAGAATCTTCCCAAATAGTGGTTTCCACAATGCTATGTTGAGTACCTCGATAAGGAAATTGTGGAAAAGCTCGCTCGCTTTTTTGGGCCCGCTCGCTTTTCCTCGCTCGCTCTATCGACTGCCTCAAAGGAAGCAGCTTAAGCATTGAGCCTACTTCAAGAAACCCCAGTAGAGCAAGAATCTGCATCGGAGACCACTGACCTAGAAGAAGACTTATGGTCCTTGTCCCCACGCATCATTGATGAAGAAGAGTACGTATTCCTCAATGACATAGAGGTTCTTTTTGTACTACGAGAGGATGAGGCACTCGGAATTGGAAGAGTTTCTCTCGATGATGTTGGTTTCAATGAGGGATGCAGAGATGTCCATATATGATGCACAGCCCTCTCATGCAGAAGCTTCCACCTCCAAGACAGGTCAGGAGAAATCTTCCACCTCCCAAATGGAACATGACACAACACCTGGTTCCATCAACATTGCAAATGAGGAAGGGATAGAAGCCGATGATTCTATAATGGTAACTTTTGAGCAATATTTTTTATTTTGATATTCTTTCAGTATAATTTGTTTTTTTGGTCTTCTAATGTTTGTTGAATTGTTGTAGGAGGTGTTTGAGGCTGATGAATTCTCATCTCGATAGGGTAATGTTCACAGCGCATTTGGGCGAGATCATTCTTTGGCCCATTACCTCGGTAAAGTTGTAGAGCACCTCGTGGTCTTCCATAGCAAGCATTCTCCTCGAGGGCCTGTGGAGTTGCTGAAGTGCAAGCATTTTTGCATGCTATTGGATACTCCAACATTACTCAAAATGAAGGCAAAATGATTTTGGTACACCGCCTGGCTACTATCAATGCTTTTGGATCGAACATTCATGGCAGAGTTTTTAACGGCAACAGCTATGTTTTTTGGCAATAGCAAGAGAGGAGGATGTTAGTGCTATTGTAGCTAGGTTTATATCTAGGAGTCCACTAGGGGATTCAAAGACCCCTATTCTCAATGTACTCAAGCAAGCCAAGAAGAAAGATAGCCTATGAGACCTCTTGTAAATATAAACATATATTTCAATCGATACATGACTTTAATGACTACATGTCTTTCGTATTTGTTTTAAACCGTCATTGCTTGTCATGATTTCATAATATTTATTCCATTGTATTTTTTTAAAGTCTTTGATATATTTTCTCCATCTGTTCAATTGTGTTAATTTAATGCATTTCTAGCCAATTTAGTTTGATTTTCACCAATTCTAGGTATCCCAAAATTCATCTCTATCAAATCTTAGAGGAATTTCAGTGTAGCACAGAAGGGAAAAGTATCTGGGATGTCGCGAAGAGCCTAGAATTCCCTAAACCCACCACGGTGTGAATTTGGGAATTTTAGACTTGCCAAAATGCCTAAATGCCAGTCGTGGTAGGTTTAGGGAATTTTGGGCTTCTCGCAACATCCTAGATACTTTTCCCTTCTATGCCACGATGCAATTCCTCCAGGATTTGGTAGAATTCAAAAGTTACATTAAAATGAACAGTACCTTTAGTCATAAACATGGAGAATTCAGAACAATGCAATAGTGTACAAAATGTTAATATATTTTATTTAAAAAAATCGACACTTGGTAGTCTAAGTCCTAAGGGTGGGCTCTAAAAGATTCTAGGGCTTCAAGCTTGGGTCTATCCATAGCAACTTTTCCAGAGCCATGTCCTTATCCCCATGACCCTGACGTGCTTTGTGTGGATGGCACACAAGTTGGCATCTTCAAACAAAGAAGTAATGACTTGATCCGCAGCCTCCTGGAGTGCCCCCATAGTTCTTGTGCTGAATCGTACATCATCCTTGTACCCCTGTGTTATCTCCTATACCATATGTTAGAAGGGAGCACATGGGATCAGGTTGTCAGTGGTCTTTTGCATCTGTCTGATCTCCCTTAGGGCCTGCACTCTTGGCTTTACTCTATATGGCTTCCTGACTCTTGGTGGGGCTGTACAGTTACCCAAATATGGTTCCATGGCCTCTTGTCTACCTTGAACTTCTTGCGCTACTCTTCTTTGCACTGATCCTTTGTACTTTTTTGGGATGGGGCTTCCTCAACGTCTTCTTTATCCAGTTTACGGGCACAGGTACCATGTCCACGATGGGCTTTATCATTGAGAGAGGGAAGATTGTGCTCTTTCTTTCAGTCTATTGACCCCTATCCGAAAGCCTCTCACGAGAGTTCGGGAGGGCTCACAAGAGTGAGGGGAGGGCTCACGACAGTCTGATGAGGTACCATCGGACCCGGTTAGGTTTGTGTGTGCAGATGCCATGGAGGTGGTGGAATTAGACGAGGAAGGGTGGAGGCAGCGTCCTATGAGTCTAGCAATGTTCTTCACTTATGCCATTGAATAATGAGAGTTAGGCATTTTAAAAACGTTTTATATAGGCCCATCATCTTTTGACACCCCTTTTAATTACGTTTAGGGTTTCATCATGCCCCCCGCCCCTGCCCTAACCCCTCCAACACCCCCCCCATTTCCCTCCCCCCTACTTGTCTTGTCCACACCTGTTGCCCTCCCCCCTCCCTCCCCCCACCCTTGCTATCACTCAACCCCCCCTTGCCCTGCCCCGCCTCGCACCCCTCTCGAGTGGGTCCTTTGTGGAGCCGAGAGTAGTGAGGGAGCAGAGATCACAAGGTACCACATCAAGGTAGTCACATAGGAAATGTGAACTTTATTGCACTCTCATAGAGCAAGAGATATTTATTGGAGAGAGGATTGGGTTAGAAGGTTATGAGACCGTGTATAACGTCTGTTTCATAGGTTCCACAGGTTTTATTCAACACACCAAGCATGCTAGAAAGAAATACAAGGGTGATATTGGTAAGTGGATAAGAGAAGCATGAAACAAGGGGGAAATGCAAGTAGTGCACTATAGTGGGATTTGGAAACCACCACAAGGCAACAAGAAAAACCATTCTTCTGGCTTTGCAACCATAGGAATGAGTGAAAAGGGAATAAAGAGTGGCAATGTGGGTAAAGGAGAAATGGGAAGGAGAGGAAAGAAGGGTAGGGGAGATGGTATAAACATCAATAGAGCATGACATGAAAAGGACAAGGAGAAGGAAGAATGATATAGACATTAAAGGAGAAAGAGCAATGGAAATGATGCAATATACAAGAGCATGGTGGCTATACAAGAGTGAGTGTGTTGCATCAAGGAATAGCCCCTCCTTTTATAAACAAAAGGAGGGTCTATCCCAACAAATGCATCCTCCCACATGCATAGTGTGAGTGTGAAGGCATCTCCCATGTGGCCAAGGAGGATGCACACTCTGAATAGCATGTGAGAATACTTTTCCTCAAAAATCAAGCCTTCTTATCCCAGGTCTAAGATGCCCCACAGCTCATTCTCAATTTTATAATATCTAGAAGGACAAGTGAAGGGCTAGCACAAAGATTCTTGCCACCTCATCCTACTCTTCCCCTTATTGAAATATTATCTATTGGACCATACACAACCACTCCCAACCCACATGGAGGAGCTGGCCCAAGATACTTTTCCACCTCCACCTATTTGATACTATATATCCCATTGACCTTGGCCATATCTGACTTAATGTCTGCATGGGACCACCTAGGTTGAGGGGTGGCACGTTGGGGTAGACTACCACCTCATCATACTATATTATTTTTTCCATGTACTATGTATGTACAACACACCTATGGGTCCTCTTACATGGAAGGGTGGCACATGGACTTGCGGTTTAGGTTTAGGGTTTAGGGATTATGGGTTAGGCTTTAGGGGTTTAGGGTTTAGGGTTTAGGTTAGGGTTTAGGGTCTAGGAGTTAAGGGTATAGGGTTTAGGATTTAGGATTTAGGAGTTATGGATTAAGGTTTAGGGTTTAGGGTTTAGGGTTTAAGGGGTTAGGAGTAAGGGTTTAGGGGTTTAGGGTTTCGGTTTAGGGGTTAAGGTTTAGGGATTAGGGATTAAGGGTTTAGGGGTTAGGGCTTAGGGTTTAGGGTTTAGGGTCTAGGTTTAGAGGGATAAGATTAGGGTTTAGGGCTTAGTGAATAGGGGTTAAGATTTAGGATTTAGGGTTAGGGGTTAAGGTTTATCGATTAGGGTTTAGGATTTAGGGGTAGGATTTAAGGTTAGGGTTCAAGGAAAACTGCACAAATCCAAATAAGGATATATAAAAAGGACCAAAAATGGACATACATATGCATGAAATGAAAGTGAGTCCAGGCAGATTCAGAAAAGCAACCAAAGAGAATAAGATAATCGATGTCCTTGGACCTCACCCAAAGTCTTGGAATCACCATCTTTTTTTGGTCCATCTTTTCATGGATTATGCATACAAACTTTTTTGGATCCATCTTGGAGTATCTACACCATGCATAGTACAAGTTCCTGCAACTATGTTGTGGTATCATATGAATCTTTCTCTCCTCCATCAACGAGTTGTGCTCATCTTGACTTTTTGTGGCTACCAATTGAGCCTTGATCCGATTGCACAAGCTACATTTAGAGAATTCACTTGTCTTAGCAAGGGCTGCATTTTTGACATATATCTTCTTATACACTTCAGGTATCACTTGCTGTGTCTCTCTAGAACCATCCTACATGGTTCTACTATTGTGAGGCATATGCTCTATGCTATTATCCACAAAGTGTTGAATGAGAGCCCTACCCATACCTATGTGCACCTTGCTCCTCGTCACAATCCCAAAATTCACATGCACATATCGTCACACACCACTCTCAAATTGCTCCCTATATTGATAAAATGATGCCCTTGGGATTCCATGCATCTCATACCATGCTCTGAAACACACATCCCAACTATTTACCCTAAAGTTGTAGTGTATCCTCCCAATGCAGTCACGATGCCAAGCCGTTGACAACACATCATATATAAAGTTTGTATAAGACTACAAGGAGATGACATCCCAAAAAGTCTTCCTTACAGACATTAAGAGGTCTCACTCAACATGGTGGCAACACCTACTACCACAATTATTGATCCATGGAAGAAACCTACTACACCGACTCGATTGACATTTCATACATGGGCATTGGAGGATCCCTTTGCTTAGGTACCTTGCTAATGAAAGTGTACCTTCTTTTCTTTGAAGGTCGAGCATCCTATTTCAACATTCGATCATTGACCACCTCATCTATGCCATCAACCTGGCTCATGAGCACATATTGTTGCAATGGGCTTCCATCATGTAAGGTAATCTGCTTGATGGGCCACTTAACTAGGATGAGAGATCCCACATCTTGCATAGAAGACCCTAAGCATGGATTATTTTTTCAAGTTAGTTTCGTTAAGAAGCTAAAAGTTTATATTGGTGTCGAAAGTTTGTATGCCCTAATAAAAATAAATGTTTGAAACATTAGCCAGGATTTGAAACTTTTATGCAAAAAAAAATTTAAATTTTGCCAAGATTCACAGGTTTTACTTCAAAAATCAAAAGAAAATATATAAAAGTGTACTAAGTTCTATCAATATTGTGAAACTTAAAAAATGACCCATATAAACTTTTGCCAATATTTTATATTAATAAATAAGCATAGCTTTGATAAAAACATCCATGACCCTAAGTCACTCTTTATAATTTGTTCTTTCTTTTCAATGCCCACACCAATGCAATCGTTACCCAATAAATCAAAGTTTATAGAGTCACCTAGGAAAACATACAAGATCACAACTTCTCCCATGGTCTTTGTTTTGCTATCATCCCACAAAACCTTTTTCTCTTTCCAAGATTCATGAATGCAATTGTCAGTTTCCAATTAAGAAACTAGTATTGCCTCAACATAAGGTTGCTCAAACTCCTTTGGTGTGGCTTTTTGAGTTACCAGATCATCTAAAGAATCACCAACATGTTTTAGAGAGGTCTTAGGCCGCTTGACAATGCTCCAAAGTGCCTCACCAATAAGCATTGCATCCATAGTAGAAAATGGCAAGAGCATGTCACTATTGATAGACTACTCCACTATCACTGATACATTTTCTGCCCCAATCTTCACACCACTATAGTAGCCTTTTGGATCTATTACACACACTGCACCAATTGCAACCACTTCATTTCCCACCATCATCATGACCTTGTCCCCACATTTGGTAGCCATCCCCTGCCATTATGATTATAGGAAATGAAATTTTGATAAAAATTACAACCAAATAATTTCATAAGAACAACAAAGAATTATGCAAGTCTGTCCTCGCAATGGGGAGAATGGCACAAGTGCCATTCTACATGTGGGATTGTGGAGAATGGAGCTGGTGCCGCTCTCCACGTGAGCCTAGATTTCTTATGGAGAATGGCACTAGTGCCACTCTCCATGTGGGCTTATGGATAATGGCACTAGCACCATCTCCACAAACCCACATGGAGAAATGGCACTAATGCCAATCCCATTGTGGGTTTTCAGAGAATGGCACTGGTGCCAATCTCCAAAATCCATGAATTGGTCTAATCAAAATTTCCATGAAAGCATCAATTATTTCCCTAAAAATTTTAGTAATTTGATAAAACTTTCTCTAAATTCCAAATGTGGAGAATGGCACTGGTGCCAATCTCCACCACAATGCCACATGGAGAATGGCACTCTTGCCAATCAACATGTGAGTCTAGCAAATTTGAAATTTCCCTATGCAAAATGGCTTTGGGTTTGTGGAGAATGGCACTGGTGCCAATCTCCTTAAACCAACATGGAGAGTGGCACCATAGCCATTCTGTATAGGGAAATTTAAAATTTTCTAAACTTGCGTGGAGATTGGCACCAGTGCCATTCTCCATGTGGGATTGTGAAGAATGTCACTGGTGTCATTCTCCATAAATCCACATGGATTCTCCAAAAATTTTGCTGGAAATAAATCTAGAAAAAATTTACATGAAATTATTTTTTAAAATGATTTTCATGGAAACCTCCCATGCAATAAGAGACTTTTCTAGAGATTCGCACTAGTGCCATACTCCAAAAACCCATGTGGAGATTGGCACCACTGCCATGCTTCATAATCCCACAAGTAGATTGGCAATGGTGACAATCTCGATATGGGATTGTGGAGAATTGCGCTGGTGCCAATCTCTTAATCCTTGTGGAGAATGGGATTTAAAAAAATTTCCATGAAATTATTTTTCTAGATTTTTTGGTAATTTGGAAAAAATAAAAAATAACAGATTATGGTCAGTGGATTCTCCTCTATTATAGAAGAGAGAGACACACACACACACATACAAAGAGAGAGGGAGAGAGAGAGAGAGAAAGAGAGAGATGTTGAGATATGTTGCCATGAGCACATAAATCAGAGGCTAAGGTATGGTGTAGGAAAGTATTAAAGTAGCCAACCAAGGATGTGGATGTGGAGCAAGGACATCCTTTAGCAATGCTACACAAATAGTGCGTCATGTTCTTTGTCATCTGAAATGTAAAAGATGGATTGCTTTTTTATCTCGCTCGTCTCCTTCTAATAGCAAATATGAACCAAGATGGTCACTTGGTCATTATGCCAATGCATTGATTGAACCTCATTCTGCACTTTGAATGTATAGTTCTTTGCAAGTTCAACGACTGAAAGCGCCACATCATTAGGAAAATTTGTGGTGCACTCTTTGAATTGAGAGTATTGCCAGTAACTATGGAAGTTGTGAGTGATAAACACATTTAAGTGTTGCAATTATTAAGGGATGATGATGGATGGAGGAGTTTCCTTGTATAAAAATTGTATTCTTTTCTTTGCATCACTTTTTCCTATATCATTGATGACATATTCATACGTATTCCATCTTATCAATGCACCATTTGCATCATCCAACTCACATGGGCAAAACAATGGTTGTGGGCACTTGTCACATTTGTGCAATAAGCATTCAAGCTTGTGCCATTCAGCATCGTTTTCCTTTGGACATACTGTCGAATGCCACATTTAAGACACAGAAGGACAACAGCTGGTGTGGGCAACACACGTGTCCTCCCCTTGGGGCCTACAAACCTTGCATAAGCAATCACATATATCTCCATGCAACAATGTGCTATTCTACCTCATGGAATTCACTGCTAGTTGGAACAAGTCTATTCTTGTATGGTAAATACAACAACAAGTATTCCTTTCCTTCAATTTTTTAATGAAATAGGGCTTCAGATTTTGAAAAGAACTGAAAACAATATCTATGGAAGGATCTCGTCCTTGAAATTAAGGAAGAATTCTACCTACAAAATCAATCATCAACAATCAGTATTATTTAAACCTAGATAGCAAACAAAAAAACTATAAGTTATTTAAAACTTAGAGTGCCATCATTATTTTTCTAAGTTCTATCACTCAATTACTCAGACTTAACTATGAGTTAGTACTAAATGCTAAATAGTACTAGGTGCTAAGTATTGTTGTAAATTCTGGATAGTACTAAAGAGTAAATGCTAGATAGTACTAAATATGTTTACATAGTACTAAGTGCTAAATATTTTACTAAATGCTAGATAGTACTAAGTGCGAATATTACTAACTACTAGTTAAACACTATTAGTAAGTGCTAATATTACTAAGTGCTAGATACTACTATTAGTAAGTGCTAATATTACTAAGTGCTAGATAGTACTATTAGTACTAAATATTAAGTGGTAATATTAGTAAGTGCTAATATTACCAGTGCTGGATAGTACTAAACAACTAGTAAGTGCTAGATAGTACTAAATAGGAAGTGTTAATATTAGTAAGTGCTAATATTACTAAATAGTAAATGCTTGATTTGTAGTACTATTAGTACTAAATAGCAAGTGCTAGATGGTAAGTGTGATATTAGTAGGTGATATATAGTACTATTAGTATTGAATAGCAAGTGCGAATATTACTAAGTACTAGATAGTATTGAAGAGTACTTACTAAGTGCTAATATTACTAAGCACTAAGAACTATTGAGTCCTAAATAGTACTCAGTAAATAGTACTTACTCAGTGCTAAATGTTACTAAGTGCTACATAGTACTAAATAGCACTAAAATACTGCAAAATAATACTAAATAGAACTAATAATAGTAATAGCAGAGTTAAGGCAAGGAAGAGAACAATATCTAAACAATACTATATAGTACTAGTAGCAGGGTTAGTGCAAGGAGAGAATGATTACGCTCGAAGTCCTTCTCTAATACAAACAATTTCAAACATCACACACTACTAAAATTAACACTAAATAGTACTATTTAGTCATAACTAGTATTCTATTTAGTCATAATAACTGACTTGAAAGAGCAAACAATACTATTTTATCCTATCTTTATTCCTAGGACTGATTTCTAAAATATGGTCTATACTATAAACATATTAAGTCCCCAGTTTAGTAAATTTAGTACTGTGATTCTATGATTTAGTGCTAAATTCACTTCATATAGAGTCTGTTATAGTGTTAAATGTTAGCTTTAACATCTGAACAATACTAATATTATCCCTGACAATACTAAATAGTTGTAAAGAGTACCAAATAATAGTGTGTAACTTGGGCTTCATTGAAAGAAGGAAGATGCACCTCTATGAGCTCCAAGAAATGGGTGGGATGTATTGCATACTTTTTTGGGCCAAGCCTATGCCTCCAAACATCCTTCTTGTTTGGAAAAACCCTGGTGTTGTCTTTCCAGAACACATCCTATGCACAACTGTATTTCAATGGTAAATCATAAATTAATGAATGACACAAGAAGACAATACATCAAAACATGCATGCTCAATCTTACTATATGAGAAAGAGAGAGAGAGAGAGAGAGAGAGCGCTGTAGAATCACTCAAACATAACTAGTTTTTGCGCCAGAGAGAACATACAGTCCAAAGTGCGAGGGCTTCAATGAGAGAGAAGGGGAGACCCAGTTTGCATAGAGAATGGAGAGAGCCGGGAGAGAGAACAATGGACCTCTAGTGAAGATGAGCGGAGATAATTGCAAGGACACAAACAGGACTCCATGAGAGAGAAGAGAGTCGATTGTCAATGGTTTGAAACATGTGCGAGTGATTCCACGAGAGAGAAGAGAGTCAATTGAGAGTAGATTGCAGATCACAGATTTCTCGATGTGCGAGGAAATCATCCTTGATTGAGAGTGGATTGCAAATTGTAGATCGTGGATTCCTCAATATGTGGAAATATAATCCAACTATCAGTGCCTTTAAGTACACAATTTAGTACTATATCTATGCTAGAACCTTTGCTAAAAAGAGTACTTTCTAAGACACCGTAGCATGCTAGTTGGTGAGGCAAGCAAAGAATAGAAGACAACTTACCTGAAAGAAGACAATGGCAAACCAAAGTTTGTGCAAGGTCACATTGAGGTGCGTGCAGGTTGCACGACGTTTGCAAGGCAAGGGCAGGTTGCAGGTACTTAAATCTTCCAAGATTTGATGTACGGGAGGTGTGAAAATTCAAAATTCGTGGGAATAGCGAAATTTCAGCCGTCGGTGTTTCCCCCTCCGATGATACACGTCAGTAGAATTGGATATCCCAAACAAGTGCAATGTGGCCTAAAATGCTTCAAAACACAAATAGGCCAAAGGGCATGATATAAAGCTTGATGCTGTTATTATTAAATGCAATGACCTTTAGCATGCTTATGAGCCATATAGCAAGCAAGTGCATGGAAAAAGAAACAATTCAAAATTGTCTATAGTGTTGGATTTATTAAAATATCTTTGCACATGCACAAATTGCACTTTTCCAACTTCTTCCATTTTAGGGTGAATCTAGATACCAATACCAATAACTATCAATGTTTTAAGACCACTGCACTAGTCCCAATAGTTTGGATTCCAAATTTTCAATCCGTTTTGGTTTTCAACAAATCAATAGAAAGTTATGAAGTGTGCCCTCAAATGGGTATGCATGCACAACATTGGAAGCCCATTAACCCATGCATAATGATCTCATTTAGGTGTGTCCTTGGGTTGCGGAGGAGCTCACATAGGGTACTTTAGAATGATTACTTGGTTGCATGTATGTATAGAATAAAATTTTGATGTTTTTGAATAAATTGCTATATCCTATAGTCTTCAGGGTGCATGCTTCACATGCAACATAGCACTTATAATGCATTAATGGTCTCGTTCCGAATCCTTATTCCATAATTTTTTACTCTCATGTTCAAGTTTGGAATGTGTACTACAACTTGAAGACAAAGTTTGTCGAATTCCATTGAGCAATGCATAAGTTATGGGTCATGAAAGATACCCATATACAGAAAAGTGCCTAAACCTCACCAAAAATGGTTACACTCGAGCAAACAATGACCCAGCAGTGTCTAATTGCAAATAATGATTCTGAGTTGACAGGCATGTAGAGCTCGAAAAGATCAGCTTTCCTTTTTGGAGCATGTGCAAATTCTTCTTGGATTGGAAGTTACGACTTGTCGAAGTGTTAATCGAGAAATGGCCCTTGATGATGTGGCATAGGGATTCACATACAGAATTCAAATTGTGCTTAACAAGGCGTTATGTGCTTAGGTGGCATTATAGGTGATGTGGCATATTAACCAATCCTAAACCTAAACCTACCATGGTTTAGTGTGGGTTGAGTTGACCAGACTTGGGTCTATGTGCTACGTGTCACTTTGCAGGCCACAATGACTAAACCAAGGTAATCTTTGGGAACCTAGGTTTGAGCTTGTCTTTAGAGAGCTCTATAGATAAGGAATTTTGAGATAGACGCTGGCAGAAGGTCGTGGATGGTGTATCATTGATGGTTGCAGTAGAGCTATGTGCAGTCCATAGATGAGCCTACGCGTTGTTTGGCTCATTGAGGGAGTGTTGAGGCTCGTTCGTCAGTTGAGGTGTAACTGTTTGCTCGATCGCATAGAGTCGTGGGCATCACTCAGGTGAGCAAGGAGCATTGTGGATCGAGGTGCTGTAGAGAGGTTGGAGGCACCTCTATTGCCCATGGATGACTTTCGAAGGAGGTGACTGCTTGTCGTTGGAGAAATGCTCATGGGCTTAGTCGTAGATGGCATTGGCAGTCAGTCTTTTGGAGGTGCCAATTGCGTCAAAGAAGGTCATTGGAGCCTTGAGGTCACAGAGCTTGGAGTCGCTGAGCCTCTACTATGTCGGCCCTGCTAGCTGAGTGTGGAAGCTCATAGGCTCGTAGGCTCGAGAGTTTAGGCATGCGTTGCTGTTGCAGAGGGCACTACTTGTGGAGCGGTGGAGAAGAGCAGATCAATATAGTTGATGGCATTTCTTCTGGATGGCTGTGAGGGAGTGCCTTGCATTAGATGTAGAGCTTGCCATGGAAATCTCCGTAGACTATCATAGGAGAGTTGTTGGAGAGGCGCTTTCTTTTTCCCATTTAGAGGCTTGAGGGCCCGTTTGGAGAAGCAGAAGTTGATTATAAGGAGTCGCTTTAGAGCTATGAGGCTATGTGGCAAAGAGTGTTGTTGGGAGGTTGATGGTTGAGATGCTCATGTTGATAAAGAAGAGCCACCTACTCGTTGATGGAGGAGCCTTGTAGAGAGGCCTGTTGCAGAGTCTATAAGCTAAGTGTTGTCTATTGGGATGTGGTGTAGAGAAGCTACTTTGCTTGATTGCAATGTTGTAGATAAGCTAGAGCATTTGATGTGTCAGTTGCTTGGCTAGGTAGAAGTAGATGTAGATAGGCTCACAAAGCTCTCTTTTCCAAGTTCTCTATGAACAGAAGTGTCTCTTTGGAGACTCAATAGACTCTTTCTCTCTCACAATGGGAAGACGAAAATTTCAAGAGCTCTCCTTCACAAAAACATCAAGAAACCAAGAAGGAACTCTCTCACTCAAAGAAGATCTCTCAATGAATGGAAATGCATGACGGAGATTTCTCTAGGTCAATCTAAAACTAAAACTAACCTAGGAGAACTCATGAGCTCCTAAGGCATGCCTATAACTGATCTAAGAGACTAGAGCTAAGCTTTGATACCATGAGAAAACATGTGTGCCTCAGGATCTATGGAGCGCTCTACGGTGGATGGAACCTATGTGGAAACATGATGAAGAGACATGTACCTCAAGTCAATTAGGTTCCAAGATAGATGAGCTTGGACTCAAACAAAATCTTGAGTGTATGTGTATTTCTCTATTCAACAATACAAGATAGGCTTCTTATATAGAGAGAGCCTTTAGAATAGTCAACACTTGTGGGATCCTCTCATCCACATTTCTCCTTGTGGATATCATTGATCCACATCTCCAAATCATGTAGTCCACATCCTAGGGTGGCTACTATTATTCTTTCCTATTATCCTCTAATTATGTGCTCATGGCACCATATCTCAATACTCTGCATCATTCGAAGTAACCTTTCTTCCAACAAGGATTATGACATACAATTTGTGATGTGGAATAAACGGCTAGTTGGGAAGAAAGGGAATAGTAGGTCAAAACATAATCCATAGTGCCAACCGTCCTTGGGGCACCAACTCCCTTTAGTAAGAATCGCTATCAAAATCTTGAGTATGAGATCAATTTAACAATATGGCATGATTAAAGATTTGTCAAATTAGCACAGTTGTGTTCTACACTAAAAGAGCTTTAAATATGTCTTCACACCATGAAATTTGGATAACATATGAAAAAGTTACATGCTTTTGAAAGGAGGTTGGTTTTCATATTTTAGTGTATTTTTTGTTTTACCCCCCCATCCAAAAGACCCCCCCTTGGGTCTCACATACTATGAAAAATATGTACAAATCTTAAAATCTTGCATATTTTTCAAGGTATATTATCATTTGTGGGAAGGGGGCTTGAAATTTTCATGTTTTTCCCTTGCATATTTATAATTTTTGTAAGAATTCCATGCATATTTTATATAGACCCAGTCCCCCCATACCCTAAAATTTGGACGAGGGTAGTAACATATTACATATTGAGTTGGCACCCCAGGCAACTGTCATTGTATATAAAAGACATCCATGAAATTCACCAAACCCTTAGCATATACTTTTAAAAGAATTCCCTCGCATCTTAGAATTCCTAAAATGTGATTTCTTGTCATTTGAGAATTTCTATAAATGTCATCTATTGAATGCAACTAGAGGCAACAAAAAACTCAAGCACTAGATTATGAAATAAAAACAATTGTCACAATTGACCTCTAATACCCTCGCAACCACAATATCAGGACCTACCATTAAGAATATAAAATAGCCAATCATGGCACATTGAAAATTTTTTTGTAGCTCTAAGAATAGTTCTCCATAGTTCATTAGAGAAGCATGACCTCATTGTTGGACAAAATCAAATACTATGTCATCGGGCACCAAATAGGACTCAAGCCTCTGTAACACCAATTGAGAATTTCAATGAATGTCATCTATTGAATGCAACTAGAGGCAACAAAAAACTCAATCACTAGATTGTGAAATGGAAACAATTGTCAATTGATCTCTAATACCCCTTCTTGCACTTGCCACAATGTTAGCGCTTACCATTAAGAAAATAAAAAAAGTCAATCATGGCACGTTGCGAATTTGTTGGTAGTCCCAAAAATAGTTCTACATAGTTCATTAGAGAAACATGACCTCATTGTTGGAAAAAATCAAGTGCTGTCAATTGGCCACCAAATAGGACTCAGGCTTCTAGACCACCAATTGAGGGCTTGTTGATGTCAAATGATTGCATCACCATAAGAAGTTTGAAGAGTATATTTCAACGAAATACCCTTGTACTTTTTAGAAATTTTGTTTCGATGAAAAACATATCATGCATAAATACAAACATTTCATTTTATTGATATTGACATCCAAACCCTTAAAGATTAGAGTAGAATGTGGGGTGCGTTAGATATGATTCTAATGGGAAAGAAAGAGAAAGGGAAACTTTTACCATGGGGGGATAGAAAGAGACACCCAAAATGTAATGGGATTGATGGTGACATTGATAGGATTACTAGAAGCACCACATCCGATGACATAAATGGAAGAAGGTGATGCGTGGGAGGCTTATGCATGAGATAAAGAGAGGGGGGGAGGGGGAAGGGAAGAGGAAAAGCTTAGAAAAAATGTATTTTCTCACAAAGTAATAGTATGACAAGGTGGGGTAAGGGGGGAGGTGAGAGAGAGAGGGAGGGGGATGAGACTCCTTGAGAAATGGGGAAAGAGCGGGGAAAGCAATCCAATAGCACTAGCATAACAAAAAAAAAGGATGTACATTTGAGCCATACATTCTTCCATCACATGCATAAGGTGGGTGGGGGTATCAGCCATGTGAACATGCTTGGCTAGCCCACTTCAATTGAGTTTTATTCTTATTTGTCCTCCCTTTCTTACTTCTATAATAGCCAACTAGGTGGACAAGTGGAACATTGGCACATTCTCCCAACTCGTCCTACTTTCCCAATTATATAATACTTTCAACATAAGCTATGCACAACCACATGCATGATTCAATCATGGAGCCATCTATATGGAAGGTTTTGCACATATTGGTTTTAAGTATTATTTTCACTTTTTGAGAATGGTATGTATTTACCAATTTGATGGTGTACATTAAAAAATGTACTTAAATGCCCAAATTTGATATTTAGTCTAAAATATATATTAATGATAAGTTTTTAAATTACTTTCAACTATCTTGCCAATATTTTGAAAGGGAGGAAATAAGAATACTAGGTTTTATTATCATTAAGCATTTTTTAGTTTCCTACACATGTAAATCAAGTTAACATCTTGAGAATTTTTACAACACATATCTAATATGAAACAATGGATCTCGAAATTGAAAAAGTATTTATATAACAAATTTGGTTTTTTAAACTTTTGTTAACAAAGTACAATTTCCTAATTCCAAATCACAAAAGTTTTTTTGTTTGTTTCCCATCTTACAATAGGAAGTCCAAAGATCAAGAGGCATGGAAGAGATCAAATCAATAGTGACATGGTTTTGCTTTTGGACCATTTTGAAGTGATTTTTGTTAGAAAAATGGAATAGTATGAAAATGAAAGCAAAAAAACGAAAGGAGAGCATCCAAATTTTACCCAATAACAACTATGGGACAAAACTTGCAAACTTACCATATTAGGATATATAAAATTTTTAATGACATATTTCTCATGGTGATGGCAATTTTATCATCCGTTTATACACTTTGTCAACAAAGGCATATTTTTCTACCCTTCAAAGGCACTAAATTTCTGATAGAAAAGGTTAAGACTCAAGGGTTACAATGGAAAATAATTTGTGTTCAAAGTTTATTTATAGCATAAACAATGGAACTACATGGGTTTAATAAGAAATTTCCAATCAAGCTCAGTAATCCCTCATTAATGGCTTTTACTTGTCTGTATTTAAAATGACACTATTTAATAGATGCTTTCAAGAGCTTTCTATCGATTCTACTTGGGCCAAATGGACCCCTTCCATCATGCTCTTGCCCTTTCCTATAAAGGTGTATGGTGGAATTATTCTCCATATCTTAGGTTGAATTCCTCACCTTTTGAAAACAATGATGACATTTGATTCTAAATGTACTTCGAAATATTCACAAAGTGCTTTATATGTTTATCAATAGTTTTAATGTATGGTGGATTAGACTCATGGTGGTCACTATTTGAAAACCCTATATATCCCTTGGAAAAAAGTGGATTTTGCTATTGAAAGACCCTTTTTAATTGAACCCATGTGGTATATTTACAAACAATGAGTGACCCCCCCAAGGGATTAAACCCCTTAAAGCCAAAAAATATAAAGTCATTGATTAGTGGCAGCAAAAATCAAGTTAGATTTTAAAAGTGGTTTTGTTTTGCAAAAAGAAACACACACTGAAGCATCCATCAACATGACCTTTTATGGGCCAAGGGAGGGGCAATAAGTGTCTTTTACTTAAGTGTGTATATTGAAGTTGATTTTATTTAATTTATTAGTGACACTCAAAGTTTTGCTCACTATGTGTGTTATACTCTCTAGTCTTCAAATAATTTACACATAGTTTAGCTTTAAGGGGTTGAAGATCTGCATAACTCAAAGGAATCAATGCCCTAGTTGATGTAGGCATGCCAAAACTCTTGTAGAATGTAAGTCACACTCCCAAATCCTCATATTATGAATTTGTGAATACCAATCTTTTGAAGCAAAATATGTGCATTTATAAAGCATGCATAGTCTTTGTTAGGTCTTAACGTTTACCTTGGAAATTTGCATTGGAAAGGTATGTTTAAGAAATTTAAGTGATTGAACAAAATGTTGGTCATGGGAGGACATAGATAATGACTACTTAAATTTCTCAATGGTATACATTCGAGTAGAAATAGTTCCTTAAAGCAACTAAAAATTTGAACATGACACCAAATGTTGGGGGCTAGTCATGATCTAAGAGATTTTGAAAACCAAAATGAAATGGAAGTATTGCTGTTTTTTAAAATTAAAAGTTGATCACATTCTTTATGGACGTCTTTTAAAGAGTAATGATATGTTGTGATGGTAGCTAATTTTGGAACCTCTATTGGACGCTATGGACGTGAACTAGCAAGTGTTCTATGCAAGTAATGAGCTAGCGTGTGTGAAAGCTCAAAATTCATAAATTGTTTTGAACGTGGACACAAGGCACATCCTTTTAATTCTTTTTTTTTTTCACACGCATCTACTCTTACACCCATGACCAACTCCGAGGGGGTAACTACCTATTTCCTCACGGAATCAAACATGAGCAGCCAGCTTAGGTTACAAACCTGAGCTCGTGCTCTTGTGTCGTGCTCCTTTGCAACACCTTTAATATTTGAGGCACTTGAGAGTTTCAAAGTCATGTGAGGGCACCGAGGTAAAAATTTAGGTGGCCAAAACCTAAATTGTGTGAAAACGATGATATTCTGTCTCCAATTATATGTTTTTTGAGTTGCTGTGGACACGCAAATTCCACTCGTGAAAAGTTCTAGAACGACTGTGACTTCACGACTCGGGATGAATCTTGAATCACCCATACAGCCGAGCTCTTTAATATCAACACGGTCTTGGTGAGATAAGAAGTTGGGATTCGAGCACCGACAGGATCAGTTACAAGCATTTAGGAGGATCAGCGGCCTGCAGTTGGTTTTCGTATCATAAATCGTCCAGATAGTCCCTTGGTCTGTTGTTTGACGGCGTGCTCATCTTGTGTTTTCTAGTTCGGTGCTTTTAGTCTTCCGATCACCGCTGCAGCTCCCCTCTTCGTCCCGCAGATTTCGCACTATGGGTAGCTCCTCTGTGTCCCCCGAGATCTGTAACCTCGCCCGACCTGGTCTCTCCTCCTTACTTTCAGGAGAACACATGACATACCCTCACAGCTTCTCAGCTGTTCAGATGAGGTCCCTTGCGGACGTCGTTGATACATTCATGCCTTCCATCTCCTACGAAACCTTCAGCACATCTGAGACCTCAGAGCAGCAATCAAATAACGAGGCATGGAGCAAGCGTAACGAGGATGAAATACAGGCGTTTTACGAGCTCTCTGCTTCTCAAGCGGACGTTCCGTCATATGTGAGGCATCATCATGCACCTGGCTCGCTTTTCTGTCCTCTGCTTGCGTCGCAAACTGGAATATCTTAATTTTTCACTTCGCGTTTTGGATTATGCAGGCTGCTGGGCTTATGCATAGCAAATTAAAGCCGGACCTTCTCAAGCTAGTAAGCTGGATATTATGGCTACTTTCCTCACGCCTTGGGACGTATCTTATGTGCGGAGGAGGCAGTCTGTTCCGGAAGTTCCCATACTTTCGGCGTTTTGGGGAGATCCCAGTGCCAGACAGAGAGAAATTGCTAATCAACGCCTGGTCACGCAGTCGACACGTTTTTTTTCGTGGCGTGTTCGACGCATTCAAGATTTTCTCCGCCTACAGCTATTACACCAAAGTAGGATAAAAGCATTCTCTCTGTTTTCTGTGGTGGTTGGAAGCGTTACGCGTTTCGTATTGCCGTTTTCTGACAGAGTCGTGTTGGGCAGGTCGATGAGAAGGGCCACAATCCAACCTGGAATGCTATAGGCTACTGCGGCCCTGATCCGGTAGCGGTGGAACACAGAAAGAAGGCCAAGGGAGCGGCACCGAAGCCACTGGAGGGGCGAGTTTTCGACGCGGAGGTGTTGGGGGAAAGCCTACCATCGGTGCTGGAGGCAGCTGGGTTCGAAGTGACGGAGGACGTGTCGGATTTGGCAAAGCTATGGAACGCCCGAGATGGGCTGAGAAGCAACAGCTGCAGCAGCAAGGGCAAGGCGATAGGGGTGAGGTGTGATGCGGTGGTAGTGGGATCGGGGTCGGGGGGAGGGGTGGCGGCAGGCGTGCTAGGGAAGGCGGGGTACAAGGTGCTGGTGGTGGAGAAAGGGAAATACGCAGCGAGGGACGATTTGACGCTACTGGAAGGGCCAACGCTGGACAAGATGTACGAGGGCGGAGGGATATTGGCGACGGAGAACGGAGGGGTGTTGATTCTGGCGGGGGCGACGGTGGGCGGAGGGAGCGCAGTGAACTGGAGCGCGTCGTTCAGGACTCCGTCGCACATACTGGAGGAGTGGGCGGAGGACGAGGGGCTGAGCTTGTTCAAGAGCTACAGATACAAAGAAGCGATGGACGCGGTGTGCGAGAGGATGGGCGTGCAGGCGTCGGTAGAGGGCGGCGAAAATCTACAGAATGGCGTTCTACGGCGGGGCTGCGAAGCGTTGGAATACGAGATCTCGGCGGTGCCGCGGAACTGCGGGCCGGATCATAGCTGCGGGTGGTGCGGCTTCGGGTGCTGGGACGGCAAAAAGCAAGCGACGTCGGAAACATGGATGACGGACGCCACCGCGGGTGGCGGCGCAGCCATACTATCCTCCTGTTTGACGCTGTCCGTCCTATTCCGTCCGTCGTCGTCCGGGAAGCCACGCCAGGCGGCGGGCGTCGTCGCCGCCGCGGGGCCTTTAGTTGTATATATCTCCGCCGGCGCCACCGTCGTCTCCGCCGGCTCCCTCCACTCCCCGCGCCTCCTCCGCCGCTCCGGCCTTCTCAACCCCGCCATCGGCCGCCATCTCCGCCTCCACCCCGTCCAAATGGTCTGGGGTTACTTCCCCGACTCTCCCCCCTCCGCCACCTCTTACCACGGCGCCATCATCACCTCCTTCTCCACCCAGACCGCCAATTGGCACCCCCACGGCCACGGTTGCATCCTCCAATGCCCCTCCATCCACCCTGGCGTCTTCTCCGTCCTCACCCCTTGGCTCTCCGGCCCTGACTTCAAACTCCGCATGCGCCGCTTCTCGCGCACTGTCCACATCTTCGCCCTCGCCCGCGACCTCGGCTCCGGCGTCGTCCGGCTCTCCGACCCCGCCCACTCCGCCCCCTCTATCGACTATGTGCTCCAGCCCGTCGACCATGCTAGCCTCCTTGATGGCGGTGAGGTTGCCCTTCGCGTCCTCCTTGCCGCCGGTGCTTCAGAGGTCGGGACCCACCATCGCCACGGCGATCGCCTCGTCATCTCCCCCTCTACCACCCCTGTCGACGTGGAGGCTTTCTTGCAACGCGTTCGCCAACGTGGCATCGACCAACTCGGCGCCCCGATGTGCTCTGCTCACCAAATGGGGTCTTGCCGCATGGGCACTAACCCTTCCAATTCCGTCGTGGACCCTGACGGCGAGACGTGGGAGGCCGCTGGCTTGTTTGTCGCCGATGCGAGTGTCTTTCCCACCGCCCTGGGCATCAATCCAATGGTCACCATTCAGTCTATAGCTTATTGCATTGCTCATTCTGTCGCCAATTTCCTGAAACAGAATTCTGCGTGAGAATCAAAGTCAAGGCCTTTACCGACTGGTTTCAAGCATGCGATAGTGGGCCTTCAACTAATTTTGTTCACAACTTGCAATGAATGGCAATGGCTTCCATGAATTGGATGGAAGACCCTTTCTTTGAGATGTGGTAGGATGGCAAACTAGATAATAAGACAACAAAGATGTGACTAGTGCGACCTTTATCTAGGCTATGCAAACCTATATGGATCTCGAGTCCAACATTATCCTAGGTCTCTCTCTCTAAAACCTAGCTATTGGCTTATGTAAACTTTTATCTAGTATGATATTAATAAATGTTTTTTTTAATTTATTAGGAAATTTATGATGTCCCTTTAGCAAAAAAAACTTGAAGGTGTGTCAGGGAACTTTCGTTTTTAAATTTTGTATTTACTTTTTTTGCCGTAATTCTAAGAAGGCCTTGCACGCGAGTAGGAGCTCAAGCCGCTTAGGTAGTTGTTCACTTGAGCTAGCTGCTCGTGTTTGTTTTCCATGGGAAACTCCGACTGCTTGTAAGCACAAGCCACATGTAGTTGGCCCCTTGTATTGGTTATGGGTGTGTGAGTGGATGTGTGTGAAAAAGAAGAAAAGAATTGAAGGTCGCTTGGAGTCCTAGTGCCTTTTGTCCAAAATGTCCTGTTTCTCGAATCTTGACTCTCATAGCAAGGATTGCCCCAATTTTGTTGCTCACTGTCACAATTTGCTCGCGAAGTTGACTCGAGGCCTTTTACAGATTGGGCCTTGACACTATGGAGTTGATCGAAGAGACACAAAAGTAAAGGAGCATAGGAACAATTCAATTAGTCTGAAGGGCTATCCACATTTTTGCATTTTTTCTTATCACGTTTATAGATGCCATATACAAGTTTCCTTACATGAACTCGTAAAAGTCTACATGAACTCATAAAAGTCCACCATTTGGAGAGGATTTACAAATATTTCTTCGATGTGACTAATTTTTGTTTGCAAATTTATCATCTAACCATTTAAACATATGGAAGGCATTTAAAAGTTATCTAAAGATCATTTGTAAAATTTCAAATATCATGGTTTTGAAAATACATGCTTTGCTTGCATATGCTATATATAGTTTTGTGAAATCTTGTTAAAGCTTGGATCCCTTTATGTGGGGGAGCATTGTATAAGCAAAGCAAGTGGATTACATGAGCCAACAATAAACCACTTAGATGGGAGAGACAAATACTAGATAAAGTTGTATTTGTATTCAAATGGCTTGCCTTGGAAGAAATTTTGAGTACACGTGGCATCAAGTAGCGATGTATACATTGAGGTATGCCTTGAAATAGAAATAGTTGGAAGGAATAGAGAGGAGAAAAAGAGGGAGAAAATGGTGGAGCAGAGAGAGAGAAGAACCACTTGAACTATGGCACATGTATGAGGAATATTTTTACATTTCCTAGTGGAAACCTTAACTATAGCCTATCCAAAGAGGGCAAGACAAAAGAGGGGTAAGCCCAAAAAAGGGGACAAAAATGGGGGCATGCCTCAAAAAACTCCACAAAGTCAACAAAATTCCAATCATGGAATTTAGCTTCTCAAAGCACAACACCTCTGCTTACACCTACCTTAGGGCAAGCCAACAAATACAAAGCCACATGAGTTGTCTCAACAGATATGTGACCTCAGCGACACCCCTTGAGACAAATGCAATGTCACATGATATGTCTCATCATGAATGTGACAAGAGTCATCAAGAAATTTTATGAAATGGACTTGAGCTTTCAAAACACACTGGCTCATTCCTTGCATAGAACACTTACTAGTCCACTTCCATTACTTCCAATAGAGGTTCCAAGTTTCGCTACCATCACAACATTATTATCACTCTTTAAATGACATCCATAAAGAATGTGATGAACTTTTAATTTAAAAGAAGAGCAATACTTCCATCCCATTTTGGTTTCCAAAATCTCTTAGATCGTGACTAGCTCCCAACGTTAGTGTCAACTTCAATTCAAGTATGCTTTATGGAACTATTGCTAGTCAAATATATCCCATTTGAGAAATTTAAGTAGTCACTAGCTATGTCCTCCCATGACAAAGATTTGGTTTGATCACTTAAATTTCTTAAATGCAAATTTTCGAAGGTAACATTAATACTTAACAAGTTATGCATGTTTTATAAATGTACATATTTTGCGTTAAAAAGTTATGCATTAATACTTAAAAAGTTATGCATGTTTTATAAATGTACATATTTTGCTTTAAAATATTGGTATACACAAATTCATAATAGCATTCTAAAGTCAAAATGCTTAAAATTGGGAGTGTGACTTACATTCTCTAAATGGATTCAGCATGTTACATCACACATTACAACATTTATTTCTTCAAGTTATGCAAATGTGCAACCCCTCAAAGCTAAACAATGTGTAAATTACTTGGAGAGTACAAGACACGCTGAGCAAAATTTTGAGTGTTGTAGTAAAATAAATAAAACCAAGTGCAAGAAATACACTTATGTAAAAGACGCTTATTGGCCCATAAAGGATCATGTTGATGTATGCTTCAATGTGTGTAAGGCAAGCAAAACCATTTAAAATTTTGAGTGGCTTTAGTGTGTGTGTTTCTGCAAACAAAACCACTTTTATGATTTGAATGGCTTTCATGTGTCTGTTTCTTTTTGCATGTGTGTGTGTGTGTGTGTTTCTCTTTGCAAACAAAACCATTTTAAAAATTTGAGTGGCTTTTTGTTGTCACTAATCAATGACTTTCTTACACCAAGAGATTTGCAAATATATAACATTTCCAAAAGGTGAAAATAATACCTTCAACCAATATGTGGCAACCCTTCCATATAGATGGCCCCATGAGTGGACAATGCAGGCGTTTGCACATAGCCTAAGTTGAACATATTATATAATTGAGAAGTAGGGTGAGGTGGCAAGAATCTACCAATGCTTCACTTGTCCACCTAGCTCTCTATTATAAAAGTAGGAAAGGGAGGACAAGGGGAATCAAACCCAATTAACAGGGTTGGCCAAGTATGCTCACATGGATGATACCACCAAAGTATAGCTACTCTATTTCTTGTGCCTGAACTATTGGATCTATGCCCCCATTTCATCCCCTCCCCTTTCTCCCTCACATCTCTCCTTACCCCCCTTCTCATTGTGAGCATAGCTATTTTTTCTAAGGTTTTTCCACTTCGCTTCCCCCTCCTCCCCTCTTTCCATCTCTTGCGTCAGCCTCCCATGCATCACCTTCTTCCAATTATGTCATTGGATGTGGTGCTTCTAGCAATCCTATCATGCCACGTACAATCCCATTACGTTTTGGGTGCCTCCTTCTCTCTCCCCATGGTAAATCTTCCCCTTTCTCTTTCTTTCCTCTCAAAACCATTTTTAACACATCTTGTACCTTCTAGTCTGATTTCCAAAGGTTAATATCTTTTTGTAGGAATATCACATGTCAATACCAATAAAATGGAAACGTTTGTCTTCATGCATGATTTTTTTGGTCATCGAACCAAAAGTTCTAAAAATTAAAAGGGTATTCCATTGAAATATACTCTTCAAACTTCTTATAGTAGCGATGCAATCGTTCGACATCAACAAACCTTCAATTGGTGGTGCAAAGGTTTGAGTCTTATTTGGCGCCCAATGACATAGTTCTTCAATGAGGTCATGTTTCTTTAATGAATTATGGAGGATTATGTTTAGAACTACCAACAAATTTGGAGTGTACCATGACTGACTATTTTTATACTCTTGATACTAGGCCCTTACATTGTGGGCAAGACCAAGAGAGGGTATCACATGTCAATTGACAATTGTTTGCATTCCACAATCTAGTGATTGAATTTTCTGTTGACTCTAGTTGCATTCAATAGATGATGTTCATGGAGAGTTTGATTCTTTCAAAAGCCTATGCCAAGTGTTTGGCAAATTTCTTAAATGTCTTTTGGTATTGAATGAAAATTGGCACTATGGATTATGTTTTAACCTAGTATTTCCTTTCTTCTTGGCTAGCCTTTCATTCTACTTCACACATTCTATATAGTAATTCTTTTTGGAAGAAGTCTTACTTCGAATGATGCATAGTAAATGCATAATAAACTTGCTTGGAGTTGATAGGATTATATAAGTTATCGCATCTCTTCACCCCTTGTAATCATCAGAACGTTCTTAGAGCTTCTTGGGTTATTGAGGTGTTTAGGTAAAATGAGGATATCAACATGGACAATATTGTTTGACTAGGACTATAAGCATTCGACAAAGATTGTGGGAAACAGAGTTTCCTAAAGGTGTTGAGTTTTGATACAATGACTCCATGGAAGTTCATACCATCAACCACATAGAGTACTTTGATTATCATCCTTGGTGTTAGACATGATGGAGATCATCAAACCTCATAACTTGAGGTACTTGAAGACTCCCAAGACATGCACCAACAAGTACTGTGAGATTAGAAAATATGTTTGGAAACGTTGACACAATTACAAAGAAAAGAAGGTCCCAACTCTTATTATTGATAATGCTTGTGACGACGAAGCAATAAAGGGTTCTCCCAAAATAGCTACAAGTTCTAATTGATATAAATCAATATGTCTACGTCCTCAGATTACAAAAGTGAAAGATAGGAGATTTAAAGCTAATATTGATCAAATAGAAGGATCCATATGTCGGCGATATTGATCGTGTCAAGGGATCCATATTTAGCCGTTAACAAAATTAGTGCTACAAAGAGGAATAGAGATCTGGTAGTTCCCATTCAAACTAATTCTTTATAGGCTTATGTGTATAAACTTTTTGGCAGAAGAAGGAGGGGGAGGAGGAGGAGGAGGGGGAGGGGGAGGGGGAGGGGGAGGAGGAGGAGGAGGAGGAGGAGGAGGAGAACTAGGAGAGAAGAAGGAGAAGAAGAAGAGGAGGAGGAGAAGAGAAAGAGGATAAGAAGAAGGAGAAGGAGGAGAAGAAGCAGAAGAAGAAGAAGGAGGAAAAGAAGGAGGAGAAGAAGGAGCATAAGGAGGAGGAGAAGAAGAAGGAGGAGAAGCTAATGGAGAAGAAGGAGAAGGATAAGGATAAAAAGGAGGAGAAGAAGAAGAAGGAGAAGGAGAAGAAAGAGAAGAAGGAGAAGAAGGAGGAGAAAAAGAAGAAGAAGGAGAAGAAGGAGAAGAAGAAGAAGCAGGAGTAGAAGAAGAGAAGAAGAAGAAGAAGGAGAAGAAGGAGGAGGAGGAGGAGGAGAAGAAGGAGAAGGAGGAGAAGAGGAGGAGAAGAAATAGGAGAAGGAGGAGAAGAAGAAGCAACAGAAGAAGGAGGAGAAGAAGGAGGAAGAGGAGGAGGAGGAGAAGGAGAAGCAGCAGAAGACGGAGGAGAAGAAGAAGGAGAAGTAGAATGAGAAGAAGAACAAGGAGAAGAAGAAGGAGAAGCAGAAGAAGAAGGAGAGGAAGGAGAAGAAGAAGGAGAAGCAAGAGAAGGTTCAAGGAGGAGATGAAGAAGAAGAAGAAGGAGGAGGAGGAGGAGGAGGAGGAGGAGGAGGAGAGGGAGAAGGAGAGAAATAATTCTTTGCCATTTTTGGAGGTCCGAATTCTTTCTACATGTCAGCCTCCACATTCTTCTCATACGTATCTTCTTCCTGTGTGAGGGGGAGATTGAAGACATGCGAGATTATAGTTCTTAGCGTTGCTATAAGCATAGGTCCGATCATACCTGTCTAGTATTTTGACTAAATAAATTTATAATAGTCCAAAAAAGCATTACTTGGACATGGATCCTTGAACTAAGAATGTCAATGTAGTATTTGGATTAAATGAATCTACAACTCATAATAATAAGATCAAGATTTGTATCTAACACTTATAGATATCAAACCCTAGATAAGTAAAACTTGAAAAATGATACATTATGCTTTCATGATTTTGGTCCCCATACAATCGGCTGGCATATGAGATCTATAGATCTAGCACCTTGAGCTTGACTGTAAAAAGAAGTGCTCTAGAACCTAAAGTGGATACCACTCAAAACTTGGATGTCAAAAATCCTCATCGAAGGATTAATTGGACTAGAAGCACATATATCTAGGATATGTACTAGTTGCATCTAGAATGGGCCAACCAAAAATCTAGTCAATCATACATCCACAATCTAGAACCCAAAGCAAATAGCTTGACCATTTGTTGCAAAGGTCTTACCATGAGCTTGGTGTTGCTTCAATGGTAGTGTCTAATTGCATACAATGATTCTAACCTAACAAGCATGTAGAGCTCAAAAAGATGAGCACTTTTCCTTTTTGGAGCGAGTGCAAATTCTTTCTGGATTAAAAGTTATGGCTTATCAAAGTTTTTAATCAAGAAGAGACCTTTGATGATGTGGCACAGGGAATCACGTGTTTGCATGAAAAACTGTGCTTAACAAGGATCTGTGTGCTTAGGTGGTTGGTGTGCTGATGTGGCATATTAACATGTGTTAGGCATGTGTGCCATGTGGCACTCTATTAACCACTACCAGTGCATGGCTAACCAAACCTTGAGAGTGACTACACCCTAACCTTTAGCCAAAATTTTGGCCAAATCTGTGGACACAAATCCGTCGTCATCGCTCCTCATCGCAAGAAGAAGTCGCTTTGTCTTGGTTTGCCACTATAAGATCCTAGTGCTCATGGTTGAGACTCATCGTTTGCTGGAGCACTGGTGAGGGTAATGTTTGTCAGGAGTTGACTGTGGCAATTATGCTTGGGTGAGTCTTTACATTAGTCGACGATTGTTGAGTTGCTTGTAGAGCCAGTCATAGGGCTTTGTTCTGTGTCGCTGGTGGTCTTTAGTTGATGTTGAAGGTCCATCGAGTTGCCGTTGGATGGACAAAAGCAGTAGAGCCTAATCCGCCTTCATAGCCACCCTCATCCACGTTTAAAACACCCGAACAACACAATCACAAGGCAAAAGGCATTCATACAACATCATTGCTCTACACATACCTTCTGATACAACTCACACTTTGGCCACACTTTCTCCAGAATCCAGTCGACCTTAGAAAGAAAACCAGTGGACTACACAGCCCAACATGAGCTCCTACTGACTGAGCTCAAGCTCACAAAGCATTCAGATTCATAATGCATACAATCCCACAACTCACCAGACAACCACCCACAAAGTGACCACGGTCAGTAATCTTATTTTACTTTCCCCAACATTATCAATCCAGCACTAGAAATGATGCAGTCCATCTCCTTTACATGATCATCCATAAGTGCAGTTTCCCTTCCACTCACACACCATTCCCATAAGGACTCAGATATCTTTTGTCAGCATCCCACTGCCTTAGAGAATTACAATAAACTCAATATAAAGGCAGGACACTTGGCCATGAAAGGTATGGGTAGGAGACCCCTCACAATCAGTTGCAACACTTAGTGACTACTTCTCTGTAGCCATGCACAAGATGTTGCAAGCCCAAGTCATCACTGTGTACACTTCGTAAAAATCCTCTCTTATCATTTTCTACAGTAGTGCATCAATGGCCGATTCCACCTACTCCTTAGTCTCTCTTCATAGTTGCTACTTCAGCATCTTAGAGCTCACAGCCATTTGTCAAGATACTCTAGTGCTGCAGCTTCTCTCGTGCATGCAAAACTCACCGAGCTCTTCCAACCCATGCACTAACAATGCTTCACTTCCATCCAGCAGACCCGAACTCCCACCTCAAAGACACTATCCCCGTCTCAGGATCTCCCAGCTCATGTGGTCACCAATCAAGCACCTTCATGAAGCTCCCTCCAAAGCAATAGTCCCGTCGCCCATCACGTGATCATAGCCAGCACCGTAGCCTCTCCCTTGCTCACGGTTGCACGTACAAACAACGGTCATCCGGCTAACAAAAAAGACGCCCATATCCATCCAGCAGCTCACCACAAGAATAGCAGCCTCACTCGTCATCACGGAGCTCCCACCTTTGTCGTCCAAGATCCTCCCAGAGCTCCATTTATCCAAGGGACTCCTGGTCAGTGCAGTAGGGATGTCCCCAACTCTTCTTATTGCACACAAGCCTCACTATGTCTCGTAGCCCTTTTGTTCTCAGAAGCTTACCACCTCAGTTACCTCCGTCTAGCCATCGTCTGGCTTCTCCTGTGGAATCCTTCCCTGCTCAGCAACTCATGTCGTCCGTCTTTGCCTTTGTGTAATGACTTCCAACACCCATGTCTAGCTCTTGCTCATAGAGCTCATGGATCTCTAGATTGCATAGTAGAGATGCTTCACCCATTCAAGCATCTTCTAGCAAGACGACCTCTCCTTCATGACGATAGCTGCTCATAGCCCCTCTGTTGCTCTCAGAGCACCCACAACGCCTTGGTCCCCAGCAATCCATAATCGAGATCCCCTCTCTGTCGAATGCCTTCCTTAGCCGGATTCCAGAGCCCAACTGTCACTCAAGTACTCCCTGACTTCACGTACTCCTTGCGCCATCCTTCCTAGGCCACATTCAAGCTCTCGACCCTCGAACTTCAGAAGCTCTCCCCTTCAGAGCTCTCCTTCTTGTCGCTCATAGAGCTCTCCCTCTATGAACACTCCTCCCCTCCTCCCGTTCTGCGACCCTCCAAGCCTCCTTCTCTCCATGAAGTCCAGACCCTTCCTCCTTTTGGCCAGCCGCCATCTCCACGTGGATTCATGCCAGCTCTCACGATCCAAAACCTCCTCTTCTACGTAGCACGTTGCATGGCCTCCTGCTTTTTTGATTATAGCCATGTCACCTTTTGCTTTTTCACCACTCTCCCACTCTTTCAACCTTAGACCAAGGTGCCTATATTCCAACCTTAGGCACAACACATTTGCACATAATCTTCTAGCACATTTTTATTGCTTGATTGCCACATATAACCGCACGTCCGTGAAGCCCACAGGCCATGACATGGATGTTCCCACAACTTGCAACAAATCAAAAATCACTCATGGCAAGATAAACACAGGACACAAGATGGCAATGAAAAGCATGTCATTCCACACCAATTGCTTTGGAGTGTTTGATGCACCCACACTGCACTTCATTATCTCCCAGAAGTCCTTGGAGAAGCATCTGCCATCTCAAGAAAGTATATCATCAATGTGGAGTCTTTTATGAGAGTATCCATAGCTCATTTCCACAACCAACTAGCTATATACATAGCTATGCACTCACCCATCAACATGCAACAAGTAAAAAACATTTTTTCATTTTTATCCACACATCGTCCTAGTTGTATATTGCTTTGTTGGGAGCGTCGGATACATGTAGTTGGCTTTGTTGCCATAGCACTATGCCTCTATAGCTTGTAGTTGAGTCAGCCTACTACCTATAGTTTCTCAACATTTCTTGCAAGTTTGCCTCTGCATCTAGTTTGCTAAGTCTCTATGTTGTAGAAACGAGTTGTCATGGTGTGTCATTCACCATTGTTGAAGTTGCTCATGTCACCTGCTTATGCTCTATCATTCGAGCATGCCTTAAGGGCTGTTGCTTATAGCACCTTAACTGCTCGTTGCTTGCTATTTGTTGTCTAGTCTGCATCCGAGATTGTATGCGGCTTCGAACCTTTGGCTGGTCCAGGTTTGGTTGTTGCTTAGCTTGTTGTTTGGTCAAATTGCTGATACATACAGGTCGTTGGGGCTTGACTGCTTTGCAAGGAGAACCCTATAAGAGAGAGAAAAAAAGAAATCTAATTAATGGAAATATCTCTCTCTCATTCTACACTTATGTCAACCTATACTCTGATACCATGCAAAAACATGCGTGCCTCAGGATCTATGGAGTGCTCTAAGGTGGATGGAACCTATGTGGAAACATGATGAAGAGAGTGATCATGACATGTACCTCGAGTCAATTAGGTTCTAAGATAGATTATCTTGGATTCATAAATAGAATCTTGAGTGTATGTGTATATCAACAATATATGATAGGCTTCTTATATAGAGAGAGCCTTTAGAATAGTAAACACTTGTGGGATCCTCAGATCCACATCTCCCCTTTATGCTCGACCATCAATGGTTGGTGTCTAAAGGCTTGAAGTTTAAAAGACACTGGGTTTGGTCAGATGGGGTAGCATCTCAGTTCAAGACCGCTCGCCCATTTTACTTTGTTGCAAGGTAAGACATTGGACACTGCCCCCTTATTTTCTACATCACGCTGAAGATGTTGCATATTTTAAAATGCAATATATCTGTTGTTTTTTATGCTAGGTATTGCTCTTTGACTGGCATTTGGATGATGTGGAACTTTTTTGGAAGCGGTCATGGCAAGGGAGAACATGATGGGGCTGGTGCAGTCATAAAGCGTGCACTAACCAGTGAGCAATTGGATGTAAATGGTGCAAAGCTACAAAATGCACACGATGTTATGGAATGTTTGGCATGGAAGATGGGAGATGATTCTAAACAAAGGCTCTTTATAGAAGTAAAGGTTGGTGATGTTGACAAGTCTAAAGCATGGAACTACCATACCATCAAAGGAAGTTGTTCAACACACTGCATATTGGGTTTTAGTAACAAAGATTCCACACAAGCCTTGTTTAGACATTTGTCATGCTTTTGTTCATTCTGCATGGATGAAACATGGGATAAATGCACCAATTTATCTCATGCAAGTCCATGGACCTTGAACAGGCTGGAGCCCATCAATGGACAAACTGCATCAGACATGGAGAAGGAATCTGTAACATATGTGATGGATAGAGATCAGTTGGCTAACATGCTTCAGATGGATGACCATTTTGCAGTACTACAGTCCCCTACAAACGAAGATAATGAGGATTATTATGTGGTGCTGTGCTCAAAATAAAAAACAGTCCTCATAGAGCAAGAGGCGGATGATTGGGGTAATGTCTCAACATTGGGGATCAAGTGGTTTCTGGAATCTTTTATGCAAAAATCCCAAAATGCAAAAGTAGTTATGCATTACTAAAAGATGCACCTCCTGCTATAGTGCATGCTGATGCAGTGTTGGCAATAAAGTTCCAAATGTTGCAAGTAAAGCACAAGGTTAAAGGCCAGAGAATGGTGTATCATGTACGAACGAATCTTGGCAAACATTTCTCTATAAGAACTATTGCTGAGCATGTATTTTTACAATGGCTCTTACATATTTTTGTAGTTCATATTAAGTTTGTTCTACTGTCATATCATGCTACTTATTACTATTTGGTTAGTACTATTTAGTACTATATACTTCTATCTTAAGTAACTCATCTAATGTTAATTGAGAGAGAGAGATTGAGAGAGAGAGAGATAGAGAGAGAGAAGAGAGAGAGAGAGAGAAAGAGAGAGAGAACCATTGTACTACTATCATATCATACTACTTAGTACTATTTGGTTAGTACTATGTGATACTATATAGTACTATCTTAAGTAGCACATCCGCTGTCAATTGAGAGAGAGAGAGATAGAGAGAACCATTGTACTACTATCATATCATATTTTTGTAATGTTGTTACTCTTTTCAATATATTGCACTTATAATTCAGAATGAGCCATACAAAATCAGAAGGCGCCATATAGTCATAATGAGACATATAGAATCAGTCATATGACATTACAGAGCCCAAACAACTTGGATACAATAGCTTTGTGCTACACTCCACACACCCCAATATACAACCCAGTCAAGCTTGGATACATACAACAGCTCTGCGGCGCTGCACTCCACACATCCCAATATACTATTAGGGAGGCCATGGTTAAGAGCTGCCAAAGTAAAACAAGACTGGGGTTCATAAAGAATTACAATCACGAAAGAAAAAAAGAAGTTTAAAATCAATCTCTCTTCAAGGAGAAGCTTCCCAAAACAAGCTTAGACACTACAAGTAGAGGGCATTAATATGGTAGCAAAATTTGAAGAAGAAGAGAAATCCTACAGTTTTCCCCATATTTAAGATTTATGTAATCAAAATCATTGATCAATATACATGCTCAAATCCACAAACAGAGCTGCTCCAGCCTACATCCGGCCACGGTGGAACCGAACACGGTCGAAAAATAGTCAGAAGCAGATTCTATCAACACCAGCATCACAAGTGACAATCACGACCAACCAAAGGACCCACTACATGATGATACTCAGAAATCAACTGCACATGCCATCCTCAAAGCAAAAGCTCAATTTGAAGAACATATGCAAAAGAGTGCTAGAGTCCATCGACACAATGACTTGGAGGAGATAACCTTGGAGACCCCTACAACCCCAAGATAGTTTTGGTAAGTACAGGTCTCCCTCCACCTTTCAAAATGGCTTTAAAAGACTTATTGACAAAGTATAAGGACGTCTTTGTTTGGCATTATACTGATATGAAAGGAGTAGACTCGAAGTTTTGTCAACGCAGAATCAACCTAAAGCAAGATATGTGCCAGTGATATAGAGAAGATACAGAATGAATCACAACTATGCAAAACAAGTTAAAGACGAAATTGATAAGCTATTGAGAGTTGGTTTTATTTATCCTCTCACACATGTTACATGGCTTTCACCTATTGTTATTGTGCCCAAAAAACACACCTGATGTGCACAGTCATGGAGCCTGTGGACATTCCAACTCACCATGGTCCAACTCATGGGGAGGTGGGGGGAGTGGAGAACAGAGCTCTCCTATGAGTGGGAGCATGTACTGAAACTTGAGACCCCTAGGACTAGCCCACTACCTCAAAAATGACGAATAACCACTAATCTATCTACATAAAGATCTAGATTCCAATACATGGCATGCTTCAGCTGAACCTCACGTCCCAGGTGAAGCACATAAACTGCAACACCCAGCTACTACTGATGGTCAACTGACTGCTAAGAAGCCAAGCTGAAAAGTGGTGGTGTGACCATGGGTGACCCACATCTCCCTCCCTTGGAGTCCAAGCCACTGCTCCATCATGTCAAACATCTGATGCTACATCATAAGGTCAAACAATGTGGGAGTCCACTGCTCCTCTCTAGATGCCATGAAGAGAAACCCCCAGACAGGGTGTGATCGTGAGCCAAACACTCCTATAGAGTCTCCTCGGGGCTGCAAAATCAGGACAAACACCTCTAGAGTCATTGGGTATCTGTCAGGGATCTCAAGATAGTTCCATGGTCCTAGCCACCAAAACTCTCTAGGTAGAGGCTGGACGAGAGTCTTGGGACCTAGAAGCTATGAAAACATAATGCCTCAGCTCTGTTGCATGGAGGGGGATGCACCCGGAGGCTATGCTTGGGAAGAGGGGCCCGAGGACTTCTCCAAGGGAGAGGAATTTGGCACCCCCTTGCCTGAAGGCATAGGTCTGGAGAGAGCAAGGGGATGAGTCACGGAGGGGGCTGTAGTTCTGGAGGCAGGGAGGGGAGGCTGGCAAGAAGGGGGAGGGCGGGTGGTATGAGGTTCAGGGGGAGGGGGGACTTGGGGGGGGGGGGAGGCAAGAAGGGGTCAGGAGGGGGTTCATCCCCGATGGAGAGTCCACCAAGACCTGCTTAGCGGTGGCTCCGGGCTCCTGCTGCAAAGGGACTTGGGCACTCTGCTCTACTAGCGCCTGTGGCTCAGTGGGGAGATCAAAGAAGATCTCCTCCTCTTGATCCATAGGGGAGACCTCTACTAGCTTCTCCTGAGGCTGGGGGATCACCAAAGTGTGGGATATTCATTTTCATGATTGTCCTTTTCCTATATTTGACTTCTGTTTTTGATTGTGTTGTCTAGAATTGGAACCGTCTGTTCTTCTGTGATTTCTGTCAGCTTGACTCTGTCACCACTATTTTGCTTCTCTACTGCATCGGAGTTGGTTCCGGCCAGTAAATCTTGTTTACCTTTTGGAATATATCTCTTATTGGAGGAAGCTTGTACCGTTGTTTGTGTGTCGAGAGCTTTGTTAAGTTGTTGTATGTTTCCATGCTAAAGTTCACTAGATATAGCTTGATGTCGGACATTTTTTGTTGGAAGACTGTCGGATTGTGTTTGGAGTTGTCCGATGACAAGGGGAATTAAACCCAATTGAAGGGTTTGTCCAAGTATGGATACATGGATGATACCCCTACCCACCTTGTGCATGTGGGAGAATTAATTGCAAAAGAATGCATGATGCAAATGTATATCCAATTTGTTTTCTGTACTAGCACTATTAGATCTCTCTCTGTATTTCTGAAGGAGTCTCATTCTCCTCCCTTTCTCCCTCACCTCTCATCCTTACCCGCCCATCTAGTAATCTTAGTTTGTGAGCATAGACCTTTTTTCTAAACTTCTTTTCTATACTCTTAGTTTGTGAGCATAGCTATGTAATACTCTTAGTTTGTGAGCATAGCCATTATTTCTTAATGTTTCATCTTCCCTTCCCCTCCCACTCATCCATTCTACCTACTTCACTCTTTTTTTCTTATGCACAAGCCTCCACACATCATCTTCTTCTAGTTATGTCAGTAGATGTGGTGCTTCTAACAATACTATCATGCCACTTGCTACCCATTACATGGTGGTGACCGTCTCTTTCTCTCTCCCCATGGTAAGAATTCCCCTTTCTCTTTCTCTCCCCTCAAAACCATTTTTAACACCCCCCTAAATATGACACGTTTATGCATAATCCTCCCACATCATCTTATTCTACTTGTGTCATTGGATGTGGTGCTTCTAACAATGCTAGCATGCCACCTGCCACTACCCATTACATTGTGGTTATCTCTTTCTTTCCCCCCATGGTAATTATTCCCATCCCTCTTTCTCTCCCCTTAGAATCATTTTTAAAATCAATGGATTTGGTGCTTCTAACAATGCTATCATGGCACCTGCTCCCCATTACATTGTGGCTGTCTCTTTCTCTTCCCCCATGGTAATTATTCTCCTTGCTCTTTCTCCTCAAAACCATTTTTCACATCATTGGATGTGGTGCTTCTAACAATGCTATCATGCCACTTGCTACGCAATACATTGTGGATGTTTCTCTCTTCCCCCATGGTAAATATTCCCCTTGCTCTTTTGCTCACCCCATGGTAATTATTTCCCTTGCTCTTTCGCTCCCCTCAAAACCATTTTTAACAATTTTTTTCACTTTACAATCTAGTATTGAGCTTTTTGTTGCCTCTAGTCGCATTCAATATACAAAACTCATGAATGGGTGGAAATTATCAAATCAGAGGGCATCACATTTTGGATGTCATGTGGTATTGGCTTTATGGCTTATGTTTTGACCTAGGATTCCCTTTCTTATTGTGATTAGCCTTTCATTCCACATCACAAATTGTATGTCATTATTCTTGTAAGAAGAAAGATTGCATCAAATGATGCATAGTAACTTTGTTTGGAGTTGATAGGATTATATGAGTAGTTGCATCTCTACACACCCCATAATCATCCCATTCTTGGATCTTTTTGGATTATTGAGCTACCTGGTATGTTTGTATTTAGGTACAATTTTGACATAAAAAAGGAAAATGTTGTCTAACTAGGCTTACAAGCACTTGACAGAGATTGTGGGAACCAGAGTTCTCCTTTTTTTCCCCAAGGTGCTGAGTTTTGATAAATTGACTCTACGAAAGTTCATACCACCAACCACATAGAGTACTTCAATTTTGATCCCTAGTCTCAAAAACAATGGAGATCATCAAATCTCATAACTTGAGGTACTCAAAGACTCCCAATTCATGTACAAGCAAGTATAACAGGACCAAAAAGTATGTTGGGAAGTAGACTAGAAATTATGTTGTGAAGGTTTGCAAGCATAGCAACAAGATCTGAGCTTTTTTAGGAGTTTAAGAAGTTAGCCGTTCATGATATCCCTTGAGTTTTCAATGGTGTATCATATTAGTTGTCTCAAGAGCCATGTTCCAATGAAAAGAACTCTAGCTCTAACAAGGTGGAAGAGAAGGGAATGCATGCAAGTGGTCATGTGCAGATAATGATGTGGTTATGGACATAGGGGGGCCCACCCATTCCTTTGATGAAATTCCTTTGGTTTCATATCTATGATAGATTGTGATGACGGTCTTGTAGCAAATTTCCCAAAGAAGAAATATTTTCAATTGAATAAGTAGGACTAAGCATTAGAATTTAACCTTTGGCTACAGTCAAAGATTCCTTGGTGGTTGAGGATGGATTCACCAACAAACTTCCAATCATAGTCAATGGTGAGTGAGGTTAATTCCTAAATACCCTCTAGTAATCTCTTGTTAAAATTTTAAAAATAGCATATTGTACCAATGTACATTTTTTGCTTATTTCAAAGGCAAGCTATCTACTTAATGGAGGCTTTTTGCAAGTTCAATCAAAGTGGTGTCAATTGACACTCTTACTCCTATCATTGATAATGCTTTTGAGGATGATACAATAAAGCAATCTCCAAAATCTCTACAAGTTCTAATTGATAAAAGAAATATATATAGGTTTTAGAACTACAAAATTCAAAGATAAGGGAGCTAAGATCAAGTGAAAGGCTCCATGTGAAGGTTATATTGATCGCGTCAAATGCTAAATCTTTATCCCTTAACAATTCTAGTGCTAGAGTGTGCGATGGAATTTTGGTAGCTCCCATTCAAAGCTAATGCATTGCACACTAAAGTGTAGAAACTAGTTGGTATAAATTCCAAATTTCTAGTGTGGATACTACATGGAATGTCCAACAGTCATCACCCTCACCCACTATATCAATTGCAAGACATGGATACTATGTGGAGAGTCCATATCAATTGCAAGACATTAGATTCACAAGTGAGTGGGATCTCTATCCACTTTCATTCCAAGACGTCATTCTCAAAAAAATCAATGGTTATGAGATGTGCACCTTTTGAAATGAATATCCTAATTTCTATTAGGTCAAAATAGTAGAAAAGGATATCATAACAATAAAATCCTGGGAAACATTTCATTTAAGCAAATCCTATGCGACTCACCAATTCCTTAGCTCTCTTCTAGTGATTATATACATGTTATTTGCTCCATATCTAGCCAGTTTTCCTCATGTACTTCTTTGTGGCATTTGTATTCGATGCGAAATGAACATGTTGCAAGGGTGTGCTTAGCCTTGTAGTAGACAATGTGTCATTCACACAATATCCTCAGCCCAAAAAGTATGCTAAAAGTGCAACCCAAGGCCGCCTTTTGGGACACGTTGTTTAAGCAAAGGGTATACACCGAGACCTAGATAAAGATGAAACACATACCAAACACACACACACACACAAAATGCGTGCGTGCGTGCGTGCGTGTGTGTGTCCATAAGAAAGCTTGAAAGTACTAGAAATAACTGTCAAATTCCGTAAGAAAGTACTTGAAAGCTCTGAAGGGGCCGTCATTCTTCTTGAATTTGAACTTGGATATTAGAGCATTCAAAGTGTGTGAGAAGTTCCAGTATGCCAAAGTATGAAGCCAATTCGCAGAATTTGAACCAGCAATGATTCCAGATCGTTTGTGGATTGAAGGCAATCACTAGATAAGGCGATCAGTGGCACTTAAAGGCGAAAACTCGCAGGAGTGGCCAAGGCATTGCGGCACAGCCGGGCCCTGAGTGGGATCCCTGTGCATTATTTTCTACGTTAATTCTTGGGTGAGCTTACTGTATATGCTGCAAGGCAAGCTTCCTGTTTCCAAGCTCTGAGTAAGCGTAGCCCGCAAGCCCTCTCAGTGACCGTAGTCAGCAGGCCTTCTCTGAAAAAATCTATAAAAGTATTGGTTCAGGAAGTGACGCGCTTGTGGGGAGGCCCAGAGATCTTTTTGCTCTGATAACACAGTCCTCTAGAATATGGCGCAAGATCCATACAGAGATTATGAGCCTGGAACAAAATGGAAACAGGCATTCATCCAAGCTATAAAGTATTTGATAGTAGAGGACTCCTCAACAAGGCGAGGGCCAAAATCTTTCACATCAGAACCGAAATTTCGCCATGATAGACCTGTAGCCTCTCACCACAATTGGCAAGCCTCTCATCACCGGTAGGCAGAGTGAAAGCATAAGGGCTTGAGTGAAATTCGTGAGTCACGATCAAAAGGGGATTGAGACAAAGGAGCTCCCGCGGAGAGCCCTGCATGGGTATATAGCTATTGAAGTTGTAGCTCCAGAACTTCTGTTTTCTAATTCCCCTATGGTAAGTCATCATCACTATATGACTCCTTTGTCAATTGATTTTCTAACTTGTTAGGAAGTGTATCCGACTTCTGCCGGACACTGTCTACTTGGTCACTTTGCACAGTCATTTTCTGACTTGTTAGGAAGTGTATCTGACTTCTGTCTGACACTATCAACTTGGTCACTTTGCACAGTAAATTCTAAAGCAACAAGGTTGTTCTTACTATTTGTGAATTATTTCACAATGCTTCCTACATCCACTTCGAACAAAGGGACCACAGAAGGATTTCTTTTGACGAATGCATCTTCCTCATCTTCCTCAAATTGAGCTACCATGTTTACTCCTTCAACTTCCAATGGTTGCATATGCTAAGAAAGACTTTTATTTTTGTTAAAGAAATTTTGAATTTCTTCTTACCTTTCCTTAGAGTAATCCTCTCTGCCCCCTAATCTTACTTGACTTTTGCAGCTCTCAGCCGTCTTTCTCTGAGGTCCAAAAACTGTCTATAAAAGTAAGAGTCGTCTTTTTCTTTCATTTTGAGGACCACAAATGACTATAAAAGTGAGTCCCCATATGCTAATCTCATGTCCTCTGAGTATACCAATGGTTGTATCCTTATTTGGTCAGCCATCCTCACGTGTAATGGTGCTGGGATCAACTCATTAGAACAAAATGTTTAATAGAGTTCCTCCAACAAAACATGCACTCTAGAGCCCCCATCAATGATTGCCTCAGGGATCTCTTGCCTCTGGTATTCAACATCAATGGTAGGTACTTTGTAATCAACATCTTCAATAGTAGAGGTATAAATTTTGGTAGTATCCTCCTCTTCGTGTTCCACCATTGTGTATGATATAGAAGACTGAATCCTCCCACACTGTGACAACAGTAGAGGTATAAATTTTGGTAGTATCCTCCTCTTCGTGTTCCACCATTGTGTATGATATAGAAGACTGAATCCTCCTACAAACTGTGAAACAACTGCTCCTTGAATGTAGGAACCAAATTCAGCAACAACGGATCCAATGTTATCTGCACTTTAGAAAGTAATAATTCTCGAAAGAACTCATCTATAATCATCCTCCTCTTCGTGTTCCACCATTGTGTGTGATATAGAAGACTGATCCTCCTACAAACTGTGAAACAACTGCTCCTTGAATGCAAGAACCAAATTCAGCAACAACCGGTCCAATTTTATCTGCACTTTAGAATGTAATAGTTCTCAAAAGAACTCATCTGGCCAACCATGAGGCTTGGGCTTATTAGAACTCTCCTCCTTCACATGGCTAGAGGTTTCTTCTACATGCCAGAGGTGTCCCCTTCTTGGACAATGTGTTCTAAATGATTAATGGTGCTGCTTACCTTTCTTGGGACTCTATCCGACCCAATTCTGACAATAACCCAAAAATTCGCCTTAGAAGACTCAGATGGAACTATCGGTTCTTGTACTTGTGCTTGTGGATATTTGGTTCACTTACTTGATCCTGCTTACTAGGCACAACTTTAGTATCATTCTTTGTGTGCATATGACTTTCATGGGACCATGCCAAAGTCGTATCTAGATTGAAATCAACTTGCAGTCGAGGTGGGGTCGGAATGAATTTATTCCTACCCAATCTATGCTCTTGAGCATCCTTGGCTGCATTTATTTCCAAAATTAATAACCGCTTGTTCAACCCAATTAATTGCTTGTTTAGAACCCCTAGGAAACTCCCCCAAACCTAAAAGTGGCTCTTTACCTTTTGATCTCATCGCTGCCAATGTTTCCACATTAGTTTGAGTTACTGACACATCCTACTTCTTTTCATATGTTTATAGTATCACATTTCACATCTAGAAATAGGTTATTTGGCTTATGCTTATGAATTGTTGTTACTGTCCACATGTAGAGTCCCATCGGATTCTTCCATAATTGTCTCCAATACCACAACATTCACCCCAGATGGGGGTTGTGCTTGAGGGTCTGGACCAAGGCAGGCATTATAGTGGACTATAGGAATGCCTCTCTCCTCTCTAATGTTTAAACCACAACTCAAATTGTGGACCCTGCCTGTGCCCTTCTACTCCACAATAGGTACAAGCCTGATTCATATTTTGTCTAGGCAAAGCTCCGTAGTTTGGATTGTGTTGTCTTCTAGGTGCTATATTGTTGAACCTTGACATTACTATTGGTGCTCCCACTCCCACTTGTTTGACCGCCGGCGGTGGGGCTGGATGATTTTCTACTTGCAAATGAGGGGGTAACCTCCCTCTAAAATTTGGATTATACCAACACTTCTCCTTGTCATGATTGTCCTTTAGACTATTCATAGGGGACCTTATCGTTTTGTGGTGAAACTCCAAAGTTTTGCAATTGCTCTCTAATAAGCTGCTCCAATCTTGATTCTCCTTTAGTTCTGTTTTCATCATGCTTTTTGTTCTTAGCTTTGTCTTTTGACTTAGACTTTTTGTCTTTAGCCTTCTTCTTTCTCTTCCTGCTTGGCTCCTCATCATTGGAGTCTTCTTTAGAACATTAGGGGAGAAACAAGGTCTCAAAAGGGCCTCGTAAGGAATGGATTAAGAAATGGATTAAGTTAATGGGAAGTGAACCAACTATGGTAACCCATGGGCTAAGGGCCCCGTAGCATTGACTAAACTGACATGGGTACCTTTAATTTGAAATTAGGCAACCTTGGCCTTTGGATGGAGGTGGATGGTGGATGGATCAAAGGTCTAAGATGCCTTTGGTGGATGGTGGATGCACTTTGGTGGGCTCCAAATGACTTTGGGGAGGCTTCATTAAGAGGGAGAGGCTCCTTTCAATGTGGACCATTGATCTAGAGATCAATGGCTGAGATGGAGGCGCATAATGGAGGGCTAGGATTGAGGTGCATAATGGAGGGTGGAGATCAACCTCCTTAGTTGGAGGGCTAGAATGAAGGTGCATAATGGATGGCCCGGATTAAAGCACTGAAATCTACAATCTCCTCCCTAGGATCCTCCATCACATCAATGGCTCAGATTGAAGGGCTTCTACACTCATCTCCTCTCTTGGATCTACAATCAAATTCATGGCCTAGATTGAAGGGCATTTTCCTCTCACCTCCTCCATTAGATCTTTGTTTTGATCAAGGGTGGATATTTGATCCCTCCATCCTTTGATTGTATCCCTTAGATCTGCTTCTTGATCTAATGGCTGGGAGTGCTCTACCTCAAATTTGAATGTATCCCTTGGATTGGACATTAGATCAAGGGCTAGGAGTGTAGATCATGGGTCCAAACGTTAGAGATCTACACACCCTTAAATGCTTTTGTCAACTTCAACATGGCATTACTCCACACCTCAGAGCACTCTCATTGGTCCACCTCAAATTTCTCTCTAATCCCTTGAGAATAGGAAACACTAATTGGAGGCCGATCCCATTTCTCTTCTAATGCTATTTGACTCAGATTCTTCACTATCCTCATCCTCTGTATCGGACTCACTTTCTTCATCAGATTTCGTATCAGATTCATGGGATTTCATCTTCTTATCTTTCTTGTCCTTCGTTTTATTGCCGAAACGTCTCTAAACTCTCTAGGCTATTCCAACCAAATTGTTGTAATCATTGGCTCTAGCCAATGATCATAGCCTGCTACTGTGGTCCGCAATTCCTTGTTCAATGCTTGGCAAAAATAATTACCTAATTGTTCTTCAGAATCTTTGGTTTAAATTCTTGAACTTTTGAGCATAGTCCTCCACCAATAGGTTCTTTTGTTTCAGATTTCAAAGTCGTTTAAGCATTGCTTCCGGCGTCTTCTCCTTTTGAAATCTACTTCATCATAAGTTAGAGCCCATATTGCATGAACCAACTCATTGCCTTCCCCTCCATTGTAGCAACAAATTGTTCCTTCTTCACCGCATCATTCAACTGCCCCTAGAATTCGCTAGCAACCAAACGGACTGCCCGACATGGTTGTCTGGGTCTCGTCTTTTCTTCCAATTAATTTTTTCTACTAGGACGAAGGGATTCTGCATTCTGATAGGTGGTGGAGCAAGAGCTCTCCTTTGTGGTTGAGGTAGCAAAGGGTTGAACAAACATCGACAAGCAGCAATACACAAACCAACAGCCAAATGTGTATCATATGTAGTTGGAATAAAGGTTTTGGAAGGAACGAAGAATTCAACACCCGAAGCTCATTGGCAGCATCTTCGTATTCAGAATTATCAATAGAGCTCGTAGAAGAACTCTGTTCACTTGGAACATAATCTGGATCTTCATTGCCATCTTTTGTAGTCAATGGATCCCCATGGGCTAGCTTTTTGCTTCAGCTCTTGCTCTATTTCTCGTGAAGTAAATCCTTCCAACTTGGTTAGGAAAAGGTGGTTGATCCCCCGTCCAACATTTGTTGTAGCTTTCCCCATGAAAATGAACAAAAGCGTTGGAATTACTTCCGCCTACATCATTAGCATGCCACACAACACAAGTTGGAAAGTAGGGTCGGACAGATTCCAAACATCCTCCTCTGCCACCTTTTTCTGTGGTGTTGTACTTTTCGCTAGAACCAGGTGTTTGAATTGTGGTTGCAGCAATGGAGCTAATGACCATCTTACACCTTAGTCAATGGATCCCCATGGGCTGGCTTTTCGCTTCAGCTCTTGCTCTATTTCTTGTGAAGTAAAGCCTTCCAACTTGGTTAGGCAAAGGTGGTTGATCCCTTCGTCCAACATTTGTTGTAGCTTTCCCCATGAAAATGAACAAAAGCATTGGAATTACTTCCACCTGCATCATCAACATGCCACACAACACAACACAAGTTGGAAAGTAGGGTCATACTGATTCCGACCATCCTCTGCCACCTAGAACCAGGTGTCCAAATTGTGGTTGCAACAACGGAGCTAATGACCATCTTACACCTTAGTGCAATGCGACATTAATAAGATGGCGATGCATGTTTGGTTGGAAAACTTAGCACAGCCCGCGTCTGCCTTGGTTCGTGTTTATGAACACCATCAAAACTTCATCTTGATGGACCTCAGTGGAATAGCGGTAGAATCACCATCTGATGACTATCGTCCTCCTTTTCGGCAATCTTCTTTACAAACTCGTGCAAGATGTTCATAAGAACTCCATTTGCCCTCTCCACCTACCCGCTCCCTTGCAGTAAGCTTCAACGTCTATGGTGCCTCCTTCTGAATCGTATTTGATTTGATCTCCATGCGCCTTTTTGAGATTGGTAGAACTGCAGCATCAAATTTTGTTCATTTCTTGAACTGTGACTCCTTTTCAAGATCCGAACCAAATGTAGGATCACCAAATGTGTTCAGAGTACGTTCAGCCCCCTGAACATTCATATACTAGATCTTTCCAACCATTAACATACAAGTAAAAGTACAAACAGTCGGATCATAGTCGGAAAGACAAGTCGTGATCAAAATATAAGAACAATCTTGAATAATGGAATTGTAGAAAGATACGTCCTTTTCACTCATGAACATCAAGAATAGTGCATATCATCCACATAAAAGGTATTCACAGTCTTTATACTACCAAACCACAACCATAGTACCATGATTTAGACTACAAGTTCCAAAGACATGCTAAAAGACAGTTATAACTGCCTTCTTGGTTAAACTATGACTTAGGCTAAGTGCCAAAATACCCCTAAACAAGTCTTTGCACTGCTGTTGCAAGAATAGAAGGACAGAAAGATGCTCAATGCCTGGTACAGCTAGAAGCCTTGGATGAATGTTGATTACAAGCTTTACAAAACTTCAAAGCTCCTCAAAAATGGTGCAAGGCTAATTGACACCAAAATATGCAAGAACAAGGATATTGCGGAAGGAGATTTGGTCATGAGATTTGATAGCCGCTTGGTGGCTAGAGAAAATGTTTATTGGCAGATGGGAGGGACCATATCGAGTCAAGTAAATCACAACCACGTATGTAAACACTCATTTAGGGGCGTCTCTACAATGGTGATAAGAAATATTACCAAACTTTGCACCAATTAACCCAACTAGACAAAAATGTTTCAATCTTCCTTCCACATTGTTTCAATGCATTCTAGAATAGCAAGAGCATTCCAATTTGATGCATCTTAGATGCCCAACAGGTCTACTTAAACAAACGACACCTTCAAAACAGTCATTGCTGCAACTAGTATATTCTATCCATGGATGACAATCATTCTTCTATTCCATTTTAGGCATATCCGACTTAGAAGCAGAAGGAGGAAGCTCAAAAGCTACATACCCATAATAGGACTTTTGAAGCTCATCAACATGCAAGACAGTAGCAACAATATGCACTGCCGCATGCAAACTAGTGTTCAAAAGTAGAGCTCAAATCAAGGATAACAGACTAGTAAAAGTATGCTCGAACCCTCCCCTAAGTTTATCTCCACTCTGGCGCTCGTATTCTCTCTATAGACATTGTAGCATTTGTTCACATTGGGATTCAACAAAATCCAGTTGCACCACCAGAGAGCTTTGTAGGTTTAATATTTATGTAAGATTGAGTGTCATAAGATTCAAGGTCAGAGACGCACCTTCCAAGTCGAGCATTTAAAAGTGGCCAGACTAAGCTCCCAAATGTTCTCTTTGAAAACTAGGATCATCTTCTGCTAAGGTTCGGCTCCTAAAATGACTATCTATTTGCTCATCTGGCAAAGAACTGGTAGCAACAATGAAAAGCTAGAGAATGCGAATAAGAAAGGAGCTCTGAGAGAGGATGAAAAATCTCCAAAAGGAAGCTAGAGAACGCAAATAAGAGAGAAGCTCTAAGAAGGGAAAAACACTAACAGAAGCAGGTGAACAAGAGAGGTGTGAGGATGTTTAGTGCCCAAAGAAATTCCACCATGCGTTATTGGATCCCTAACTGTCCTCTCATAACTGCCAATTGTCCGAAAGATCATTTACCAAAGTGGTGGCCATACCTTGAAATGGGCTACAATCATGAACTTGCATGGTTGGCATATTTATTGTTCTCTTCTAGTCTCTCGCTCTCACCCCTCTCACACCCCCTCTTTTACTCTCATGCCCCCTCTTTAACTCTCACTCTCTCTTTTTGGCCTGCCACAGAGAGGCTTAAGTGAAGACAAGGCCAATGAAAGGATTTATTTCTTTTTTTCTTTTACCTCTGTTTGTTGTTGACCTCTGCCATTCATAGGTCTAAGTGAAGGCGATTCAACAAGAAACAAGAAGGGAAAATAGCCATTTTTTATTTTCAAAAATTCTTGATTTTTTATTGATCCAAGGCTATTTTCTATTTTCGAAATTTCTCAATTTTTTACTGATCCACATGCTATTTTTTCCTCTACAAATCCTCCACATTTTTAACCCCCCCAACTCTCTCTCTCTCTCTCTCTCTCTCTCTCTCTCTCCCTCTCTCATTGCTTTCAATTCATTATCTCCGTCCTCTTTCGCTATTTGGATCTCAGGAAGGCCTTATGAATGACTTTTTGGCCTGCGCGTGGCCAAGTCTAAGTGATGGTGCTTCCTCTAAGAAGATAAAATTCCATTTATGGCCCCATCATTTTCTCCCCCTTTCTCTCTCTCTTTTCTTCTTTGCTTCTTCTTCTCTCATTTTCTCCCCCTTTCTCTCTCTCTTTTCTTCTTTGCTTCTTCTTCTTCTCTCTCTCTCTCTCTCTCTCTCTCTCTCAACTTAAAGCTGAATTTCTATTTAGGCCCCCATCATTTTCTCCCCCTTTCTCTCTCTCTCTTTTTCTTCTTCTGCTTCTTCTCAGCTTTCAATTTGCCCAGGTAGGCCTCTTAATTGTATTCAACTTGTTAACTCCCTATCTCACTAACCTTTAGGGTCTTCCCTCCCCCCCCCCCCTCCTCTCTCTCTCTCAATCGAGTGTGCGATTTCTTTCCCTTAACTCTCTCTCTCTCCCTTGCTCTTCTCTGATTTATGGCCTGCCCTGGGGGATAGGCTATAGTGAAGACGATTCCTTTAGAAGAGAAAAATATGTTTTTGGCTTTTAAAAAATCAAATTTTGTGATTGGTTGATCTCCACCATTTTCTCCCTGTTTTTCTCCATTTTCTCCCTGTTTTTCTCTTCTTTCTATTGGGGGCATGTGATCTCCACCATTTCCTCCCTAGTTTTCTCTTCTTTCTATTTTGGACCTGGGTAGGCCTCATGAATGATTTTGATCATTCACCTTGTTGTCTCCTATCTCCTTCCTTTTCTCCAACTCGTGTCCACTCCTAGCTATTTTCTTCCTTCTTGCTCTTATCCATCCCTACTCTTCCTCCATCGAGCTCTCGAGCTTGCTTCCTCCATTGTCACTCGAGCTCCCTCCCTCTATCACTCAAGCTCATTAGACCTTCACCCGAGCTCCCTCCATCGCTTGATCTCTATCCTTTGTGCTTCCTCCACATTCGCAATAGCTTCCTCCCTCCATCGAGCTTCTGGGCTCCCTGTCGCCTCCCTCCATTGAGCTCTCGGGCTCCTGCTACGTCCATACGGCATCTCGGAGTCTAGGTTTTCTCCGAGCAACCTCCCTGTGGGCTCCAAGTTATGAGCAGTAACCAACATGCCTCCTCCGGCAACCATCTCCCCTCACACCTGTGTCCCTCATTCACATGCCCGCCCTCCTCCCACAACCCATCTCCTCTCTGCATCCATCTATCTCCGTTGCTCACACACTGACCATCGACTCCCCCCCGAGCTGCCTTCTAAATGTTACCTCTCCGATCCCTCTTTGTTCGTGCTCTTCTTCACCATCAGAACTTGCAAACACATTTGGAGCTTCTTTATAATGTCGTCGTCCCAACCTCGAACTCACCTTTTTGGTTGAGTTTTTTCAAAAAAAATTACCCTTAAGCAAGATATTCAAAGGCATGAGAGACATATGCACATCAACGCAACCTATCCTAGGCAAAAACCATTCAACATTCATGCCATTGAACCTTTGGAAGCATTCTACCTGAAACTCTCTCCAGCATCCAAAGGAAAAGACAACATTCCAATTTGTTCTAGTAGCATCAATATTCCAAACCAAAAAAAAAAAGCCTTTATAAATGGAATCATAAATGATTTTCTAGTGTTCTTAAGTAGTTCTAGGAATTTTGGACTTTGTGAAAATGCACTGTCTATCTAACAATTGTTGTATAGGACACTAATTAGCAAAACTATATCATCCTGACATGCGAGAGACAAGCTGCCTCTCCCTCCCGCATGTCAAGATGATATAGTCTCCCATCATCAACAAGCTCCTTCTCCCTCCCCTGTGTTGCCATATCCAAACTCTTAATCATATCAGCATTAGAGAGTGAGAATCTCATCTTCATGCTCAAAATAAGACCCTCTCTCACGGCCCTTGTCCCCACCCTGCTTACCACGTTTACTGGGACTTGCAATTTAATCATATCATTAAGAGAAACCATAAATATTCCAAAATGAAACCATAAACTCACATACAAATTAGAAAGCATGTACATGATTTTGAGTAATTATTTACAAAAAAGCTAAATTTGTACAATTTTATATATTCTAGTCTTATAAAGATGTACGTTATTTATGATTCTTTTGAGCCGCAATATATCATCCTGACATTACGGGAGTGAGAAGAAGCTTGTTGATGAGGGGATTGTGACAAATTGGCAACCCATTTAGTGCTCCATTAATGAAGATCTTGAGAGGTGCTCCTGTCTCGTCCTAAGTTTCAAATTCTTTCTAACAAAATATTTTTTGTTTGAAAGGAAAAACATTGCACAATTGCATGACAGGCTCTCATTAGAGAGTGCTCTTCAAATAGGCGAAGAACCATTACAGAATGCTATGCATTGTTATTGACCCTACACAGATCAATGATTGCATTGCTATTGTGACGCCAAAAATTGAGATCTTTTATTTGACATTGGTATTGATTTTCTCTATGTTTGATAAGCGTGTGAGTATCAAGTGATAGCCTAAGAGACTAAGAGAATGAGTGGAATGGATCATTGTAAATACCACGTGTATGAATGATAAATACCTTGGTATGGATAAGAGTTATTTGTGTATGGGATATTTGGTAAGATTTATCACCTATCACCTCAATGCTATGAACCAATGGTATGCAAGCTTTCTTGAATTACAATGACCATCCGCCGCTAATAAGCAATGATCATTCCATTTTATAGGCTCCTTTCATTGAATCCCACTTCTTCATTTCGAAACCAACTTTTAGGTGTTAAAGAACTTACAAGTTATCGGTTTCTACTTCTTCTTTTTTTAAATAAATGAAAACCTTAATAAAAACATTTATGCTGTAGTCGAGCATATGGCAATCCTCTATTACCTTTCAAAGCTTTTACATGAACTCATACAAAAGGCCCATTGTACAACCCTCCTTATTGAAGAGGCTAAGCACGAAGTACAAGGACTTTATTAGCAACCGAATACAAAGGGCTTCCTGCCAAAAACCATTGTCAAAAATAATTACCTCGGCATTCTATCCAACAAGTAACGTTGAGACTTTCCAATCCAACCAATCAAAACTAGTCACCATGAAAGCACTCTTTGGTTTTAATTGGCCTATGAAGATTGAGCCCTTGTAAGTCAACAGCAAAACATAATTTGGATGTCATGGTAGTGAGACTCTATTCAAATACATTAAAGTACAAACACTTAATAATTTCATGAATCATAATCCATACCTACCAAGCACCATAAAGACGTAGCTAAACCGTGTCTTCGCTAGGCTCACAAGTTTCCACTTGCACTTCCTTCTTAATAGGGCTAGTGCATGTGACTTGCGGATAATACAAGTCATTAATTACATTGTCTACTGAACCACACAAGACACCCACTGTAACTTTCCAATGTCTTCCATCATCAAAACAAGAGAGCATCAAGCACAATGGGTCCACACAATCTTAGGATACTCCTCTTCAAGGAAGCTTTCCATCCTCTTGCAATTTAATCCATGATTAATACTGAATTCCACACCATTGTCTGCACCAGCCTCTGTAATGACTCCCTCAATATGGCTCCACATCCACTCTCCTATGATATGAAGGCCGGCATGTGAAGCATCAACCAACCTCAACAAGAAGCTTCATACACAACAAGTCACTAAAATTTTAATCATATGACTCCTCTTTGTGTCACTCCATCAATCAAAGACTATGATGCATCCCTACCGACCCCAAGAATCCTCAAGTCTTTCTTGATCAACCCTGTGGAGAGCCTCAAATCCAGCAAGTGCAAGGGCTGATGCTCCTGCTTTAGTAACAGCTACAAGTGCATAGTAAATTTCTTCCTTGCAACATGAAGGGGGATATTGCAAGAAAAGAAAATAATCCCCTGCATTTTCATCCAATTTCTTTAGGCTTTCATGTCCAAGCAATCTTTATAGGAGTGACTCTCAGAGAGTAGATGCTACTGGCCCAGGATTGGCAAGAGGCCACGGTATTGGGAAAGCTCATGGTGTGACAACACCCATATCCTTCACATCCTTGATACATAAATGGAATGATGTAATCGTTGCCTTTGTGCCTTTCCTCTGCTGCTCTATCTACACCTTATATTGAATAACATGATCCGTGATTGTGATCAAATCTCTTCCATAAAAAGTCAGCTCAAACTTCAGGGGCTGATCCACTCCATGTCTCTGTTGGAGATCAACATCTCCTGATGTCACGTAGAGAGAGAGGACCTTGTTGTGGGTGTGCCTGCCCCTGTGAGGACAGAGTAGGACTGTGTGGCTATCCAGTGCCTCTTGCTGGTCCATGTGTTGCCACGATGGCCATGGAGGATCCTACGAGGGGTACGGATATGTGCGGGCATGTCAGCCCTGTTGTGCTGCCATGGGACAGGCACCTCTTATCCTAGTTGAGGCTGTGGAACAGGGGGTGGGGTCGGCAACCTTGGCTGGAGTGCAGCCCCCCATAGGCTGGGGGTGAGAACCCTTTATAAGGCTGGCAGCAGCCCTAGAGCTGGATTGGCCCTACAGCAGGGGGTCGGCCCCCTTCTACATCATCCCACTAGGGATGGGGGCTGCCTATATATAGGCCCCCCTTTCTCCTTGTTTTGCATCACCAGCTGGAGCAGTCCTTCCAGCCCGTAGTGCACTTGTTGGAGCAGCATGACTAGCCCAGTTGTGCAAGTTCTGGAGCAGGGTTGTGGAGCAGTTCTTTCACCCCTGTGTGCGTCCAGTGGTTGAGGTTGTTGAGCTGTCCTGTGGAGCTCTTGAGCAGCCTGTTGTGCAGAGGTTTTCCCCTAGTTGTAGCATGGCTTTTGCCAGACATCACTTGTAGTTCTCTTGTTTTCCTTCTCTCCCTCTCAGTGTGATGTGTGTGTGAGGTGCTCTCTCTCTCTCTCTCTCTCTCTCTCTTTCTCTCTCTCTTTCTGTTCATTTCCGCTGCACTTCTCACATGGCATCAGAGCCACGGTTGGCTTGAGAACCGAGGAACGGAGGGAGTGTTGAGCCAGCACACAGAGAGGAGGTTTAGGGTGCTGTTCAGAGGTGTCTTTGAGGAGGAGCATGTGCAAAGAGTGGACTGTTCGGGTGCCCAGCAAGGGGTGACTTTGAAGAGTGCTCAGATCATAGAGGAGGTGTTCCCAAGGGACGGATAGCGAGGAGTGAAGGTACATTGGGCTGTTAGCCCCTTCATCCTCTTCTCCAACCCTCTCCTTTCTTCAACCTTATGTTCCCTTCCATGCCATCCACCTTCTCTTTCAGTTCATCTTCCTCTTCACTCCGACATGGCAACCTTGTCCGAGATGGCAGAAAACAAGACAAAAATCCCAGTGTTGCCCACGTTCCTTGTTGACCAGCAATTGGTTGGGCTCAATTAGGTCGTTGGTGGGTGATGATGGATTCTGTGTTACAGTCATACGATCTGGCAGATTTCATCTTGGTAGGTGTTACCAAACTAGATCCCCTTGCGAAGGACATTGGCATCCTTGCACAAAAGGAGGCTGAGAGCCTGTCTCAGCTTTGGGACCATGTCAATGCAAGAGTAAGATCGTTCATTTTTCTTAACTATACTCCTCAGGTGATTAATCACGTGAAGCACATGACAGTGGCCAAGAGTATATGGGAGCATTTTGTGTCCATGTATAATCCCATGTATAATCGAACCTCTCCCATGAAGAGGGTTTCCCTCGAAGTCCAAATGCAATTGTTGGATCCCAAGAAGTCTTCATCAATGCGGGACCCCACATCAACAAGTTACAGGAACTTCAACCAGAGATCCTCCATGCAAGGAATCAGATATCGTCCAAGGACATGACCATAACTCTATTGTCCCAGTTATCATCCCAGTATGGGGCCTTGTATTTGTTCTTGATCACCATTGGTAGGATAAATGAGTTGACCTAGGAGGAATTGGTCCTGATGGTGCCTGTCCAAGAGTGCTTTGTAAATCATACCTATGAGAGTCGTCCTGAGACTTTGGCAGCTGAGCAAAAAGGCAGAAAGTAGTTGACAGCTGAGGAACGTGTAACCGATGTGGCAAGAAAGGTCATTGTTGGCGACAGTGTCCCCAAAAGAATGGTAAGGGGCCTAGTAACCAATTGGCCAATATTGTTACCGTCGCGAAGATGTATACTCCAGTCTACTAATAGCATGAGACAGGCGGTGCTAGCCGGCTTTCTAGATCCAAATGGAGGATTGCTTGCTTGTTTGTAGCAAGACCTGCCAATCAGGTGCAAGGGGAAGGGAGTCAATCAAGGCAGGCTTTTAGGTAGGACCTCGAGTTGTTCCCGCTAACTCAGGTGGCAGTATGTTATCTGTATGTATTTTGTTTGGACATTATGACCTGGCAGATCCAAAGGGGGTCTCCTAGTGTTCTACTGCAGCTCTTATCCGATGCTGCTGGAGATCCAGATGGGTCAGCAAATTGCCAATGGGGGAACCCAGACAAAACACCTCTGATCACTCAAAGTTGCTAATGTCATGGATGTGGATAAGGCTAGCCATGGTAAACAAGCGTTGGCCTGAGGTCGACAAACCAAAATCTCTAGCTCTATGGATGTACATGACCATCTAGAATGTTGCGTCAAGATGGGTTCAAGAGACCCCAAACTCAGCCAAGATGATTTGGTGTGGGACCTACGACTTACTGTGTATCATCCATGCCAATAAGAGAACCTACAGCCTCTCCAACCAGCCCAGCCCACCACTGACAGATGAGGAACCTAGCATGGGATGCCATACATACCAACTGGGCGGAAAAAAGAATCAAAGCAAAGAGACTTGGTCTAGAGATCTTGGAAGTGAGAGTGAAAGCACTATCACTCAAGCTCAGCAAGTGCAACGTAGCCCCTACTCAATCGGGCCTGCACCGCTGGTCCCATTGTGAAGATTAGGCCACAAAAAAGCATTGCCACATATGTAGTACCCAACAATCTTCAATGATATCCTATCAAAGATGAACTGCTCTATATGCATGGCTATCTTGGATGTGTTGAAAATCACAACCATGGTTTTACGAAGATCTACCATGGATATGTTGAAGATCATAACCAAGGTTTTACGACGATTGACCTTCAAATCATGTGTCATAGAAGGTGTGTAGTGCACCCAGGTGTCGCTGGAGACCCTTAGCTAAAAAGGAGAGTAAAACCACGTCATTTGCATAGAGGAGGATCTAGATCAAAGAGCTGGTAAGAATGAGCCTATCCCAGCTAGTGTCTCAATGAAGATCTCAAGCTTGGCAATGTAGAGGCCAAACAGAGTTGGTGATAATGGACAACCCTGTTTGTCGATCTTCTTGAGACTCTCACTTAAAGTGTCGTGACTACCCCGATGATATTTTGATCGTCTCTCAAGTCCTGCAAGGATCTCATGAGACGAGCTCTCGGCCATGCATCAAAAGTCTTGTGAAAATCTACAAAGCAACAATAAACCCTCAGTCTCCATGTGTTGGCCTCCTCAATGACACTTTGTATTGTATGTCATCCGGGGTCACATGATCCAGCGGAAGCCTACCACACCATCAGCTTTGAGTACCTAATGACACTCTACAAACTGGCTAACCTGCATATCGAGCACTAAGACAAAGATCTTGGACATGACATGCCCAATCATAATGGTCATGTAGTTTTACAAGCTCATGAATCCCCTGCCCGTGGACAGCACTAGCCTCTTCAATAGCCTCACATAGTGGTATACAACATCCGTGTGGGAATCCTTGAGGCCTCGGCTGTGGCTGGACTGTTTCTTAGACTTTGTGGGTCAGTTCTCCGTGTTGAAGGTGTCATCCTGAGAGTCACATTTCGTGCCTTGGCGGAGGGAGGCCTCAGTGAGTACAAGGACCCAATTGGTTGTCGCCTCCATTTCTCTAACCCCTAAACTCTCTCTCTCTTCCTTCTCTCGGGCATATGCAAATACGCATCACAATAAGGTTTAAAGGTCTTGCTGCGAGTACACGATCATTAACCATTGCATATTATATTGGTATCAGCGCTTCTGTCTTGCTACCGTGAGTGCATGGTTGTGTTGAGATTTGAAAAGGCCACACATCCAAGCATCATGGAGCAGCAGAGGAGAGAAGAGTATGAGAGCACGACTCCCAAGAAGAAAAAGATAGCCAAAAAAGTACACTTGTACTAGGCATTCAAGCAATGTCGGAGAAGCTTATGGAGTAAAATCAATTCCTCTTGTCCCAACTGGAAGAAAACTCATGGCAGCTAGAAGAAAACACAAGACAGTTGGAGCAAACAAAGAAGCAGCCCGAAGAAAAAAAGAAATAGAGGGAGCAAGATCAGAAGAAAGTAGAGGAATCTCGGATTTCAAAAAACTGTTCTTATGGATCTGCAAAGAGTGCAAGCATCAGAAGGCATTAGACACGACCAAATGGCCAAGCCGAGAAGCAGCACAGAATCTTCAATCAACCGAGAAGCCATGTTGCTCCAGCTTCAACAAATGTTGGCCACTATGCAGCACCGACACACCTCGGCCCAATGCCAACACGTCGATGACGATGCTCTAGTAACTCCTTGGTCATAGTCCTCTGGAACATTTTCATGTCAAAATCTTTTCCTGGCTTTTCATCCAGTGACTCTTGCTCCACCAGATCTGGTTCCGCTTCCACACACCATCCTGGTACATAGGTCCATCTCTGGTAGTACCTCTTTGCACCATCTTCAAATAGGTTCCCGCCTTCAAACTTGATCAATCCAACTGCCACGATCTTCCAGTTGTCCCCCTCATAATGAGTGAACAACCTCGAGTCTTTTAAGCACCATGCTCTGAGGGTCTATCCCAACCCATCCTTCTTTGGCAAGGTCTGCAACAAATAAGTATCTCCAAATAACCTGGACCATGAACTCTCACTGACCTCTCAAGCCGGTACTCTTTTGGCTTCGGTACACCTTGTCCATTACCTTCCAGCAATCTGTGTCCAAGATTTGAAGAAGCACCCACACTTCCCCTTGTACCTTCGAAGAAGGCCAATTCCTTCCAATCTCCCATTACCTGAGACAGTTGAAGAGCAGATTCTCTCCACAGCATGCTATAAAGGCTCAAATGAAGAACATCAAGTACATACCAAATCGTTGTACTGCCTGTGTGCTTGCTCTGAAAACAAACCATGCACCTCATCAAGGCACTGACTAATAGCCTATGTAATCCGATAATGTCCCCTTCTAAAGTACAACATCTATCTGAACATGAAACCCCAGGGTACTCCATGGAATCTACCCTTGTGTCAGTATCAACAGCCACGCACCTGGAAGATACCGAGCACTCCATGCTATCCTTAACCTTCACAAAGGTATCTGACTCCTCGTCGACCCACATCTCAATGTCAGACATCATCACTATGGTTTCCAGGTCGGCATAAACCTCACTAACAAATGAAGAGGTCACCAAGAAAAACTCTTCGATTACCACATTAGCTTTGGCTCTTGTGTCACCCTCTGAATTTGAGTCAGACTCCTTTCTCTTGTTAATCTGATCCGCCTTCTTCTTTCTGCAATCCTTCGCACAATGGTCTAGCATATCACAGTAGAAGCACTTCTTCTGCTTTCTCTTGGAAGTGTCCTTGTCATCAGAGTCGTCCTTTTTGGACTTGCAACAGTTAGGCTTGCCCTTGCCTTTGCCAGCGTAATCCTTCACCACCACCACCTCCTCGTCTTTGTCGTTGTTGTAGAGCTTCTCCCTAGCTTCTTCCTGTAGCAATAATGGACCCAACTCCTCAAAAGTCATGGGTTTGGCCCTTTGTCCTGCTGTCACAGTCGTAACAAAGCTTTGAAACTCCAAGGTAGCCTCCTCAGCACCATCAAGACCAACTGGCACGAGTCCACCTTTTGACCAACTGATGCCAGTTGATCCCTTACCACCTTGACCTCCGTCAAGTGGTCATGTACCGAACCTCCCTCATCCATATCTAGGTTGTAGAGCTGATGCTAAAGAAGCAAGATCCAGGATGTTTGTCTGTCTCGTACAGTTCCTTCAAAATGACCCACGCCACTATTGACGTCTCAGCCATCTGGATGTGAGGAAGCACAGAGTTCGTCATAGTCCCTATGATCATGCCATGCCATGGGCATCTCTTTCTTCCCAAGCTTCGAGCTCCTCTACATCTACTGGCATGAGTACCTTCTGAAAGCACATAGAAGTGAAATATCATTTCATCAGGGAGGTACTGGAAGACAAGCGACTTGAGCTTGTGAAGGTGCATACTGATGATAATCCTGCAGATTTGCTCACTAAGAGCTTGCCTACAGAGCGGTTTGCACATTGCCGCCACATCATGGGATTAGGATGAGACCATTCTTATTTTATGGTCTTGTATACAGTAACTGTATATTGCTGTAATTTTTATTCTTTTCTCCCCTTTAGGCACATTGGCCTTTAGGTGGGAGGTTGTTGGGGTAAAGGCACATTGCCAACCCTTCATTAAAGATAGGACACCTATGACTGTCTTAAGACAGTCATAGGGTAAACCTAATCCTAATAAAAACAAATGAGTTTGTGGTGTGGCTCATCACTTCACACCCACACACTTTGAGTCTTCTCTCTCTCTCACTCTCTCCCTCTTGCTCTTCTTCCCCCTTCAGTCCCTTGGTCTTCTGATGAAAGACCGGATTCTTTGCCAACATGATAGCACTCTGACTATCACAATGCAAAACTGGCATATCTCCTGTAATGCCCAAATCTCCCACCAGTCGAGTAAGCCATATTGCTTCCTTGCAAGCCTCAGTGGCTGCAACATATTCAGCTTCAGTGGTTGACAGTGCAACGCATTTCTGCAACTGAGACACCGATGATATAGCACCTCCTGCAAATGTGAAAATATAACCGGTAGTAGACTTCCGGTTATCTGCATTCCCTGCATAGTCCGAATCTGTAAAACCATGCACCAATGCATCCTGCCTACCATAGCATATGCACAAGTCTTTGGTACCCTTGAGATACCTCAAGACACCTTTCACTGCTTCCCAGTGCCGCTTGCCTGGATTTGCCATATACCTGCTGATGACTCCCACCGCAAAAGCAATATCCGGACGAGTGGCAACCATGGCATACATCAAAGATCCAACTGCAGATGCATACGGAACCTTGGCCATTTCAGCCTTATCATCATCTGATCTGGGGCTGTCCTTACTGCTGAGTTTTAAATGTGGAGGCAACGGGGTACTAATAGACTTCCCCCCCTCCATTTTAAACCTCTGCAGTACTTTGTCAATATACTCCTTTTGTGACAGAAACAAAAGTCCCTTGGACCTGTCACGAGTAATCCGCATGCCAAGAATATGATTTGCATCACCCAAGTCTTTCATGTCAAAAGACTTATGCAGTTGTTTCTTCAAAGCACTAATCTCATGCTGAGATTTACTGGCAATAAGCATGTCATCCACATATAGAATGAGTAGCATCAAACTGCCATCCTTTGCCCGTTTGGTGTACAAGCAATGATCGGTCTCACACCTATGATACCCTTGGGACTGCATGAAGGCATCAAACTTCTTGTACCATTCTCTTGGCGCCTGCTTGAGTCCATACAAGCTCCTCTTGAGCTTACACACAAGCTGCTCTTTCCCTTTAACAGCATATCCCTCTGGCTGACTCATATAGATCTCATCATGGAGATCTCCGTGAAGAAAGGCTGTCTTCACATCCATCTGACATAAATCCATGTCATCATGAGCAACAAGAGCTAACACTGCTCTCAAAGTAGTCATCTTGACTACAGGGGAAAAGATCTCATCAAAGTCAATGATCACAAGTAGGCAAATCTGAAAAAGAAAGAGGCAGCAGATAACCCAAACGTGACAGTTCTTGCATTCCTTTAACAGACATGTGTCCCAACCGGCTATCCCAACCGGCTATACCAGTTGAAAGGGACTGAAGGGGGAAGAAGAGCAAGAGGGAGAGAGTGAGAGAGAGAGAAGACTCAAGGTGTGTGGGTGTGAAGTGATGAGCCACACCACAAACTCATTTGTTTTTATTAGGATTAGGTTTACCCTATGACTGTCTTAAGACAGTCATAGGTGTCCTATCTTTAATGAAGGGTTGGCAATGTGCCTTTACCCCAACACCTTCCCCTATTTGTCCACCATATCCTCTGGCTTTACCTCCACTCCCGTTGTTGTCGATTTCCACAGCTTCCAAGCCACTAAATGACTCCGGATCTTCACCATCCAGATCGGGTAATTTGACCCATGCAATTTCCCCGACTCTCCAAAGTTAGGGATGATAAAAAAAAGAAATCTGGGAGGGAGGAAGGGAGAGCAAGGGCTGAAGAGGATGAAGAGATCGACATCTCTGCTGCTAAACCAAACAGCAAAGTCGAACAAACTCAACCTTCCGTAGACCAGAACTTCGTAAGCACCTGACTGAACCTGAGTAACCCTCCTTCTCGCAAGGGCACTATCCCCTAGTCGTGGAAGTTGATTCCCAAGAGCTTCTGAATCAGGGTCGTCCTTCAGCAAGGTCCCTGCCTTTAGGCTCCCACACCTGTGAGCCTCCTACTTTGGCTCTGATACCATGTTAAAATTCGACCAACAGAGGGTATGCACAGTGGAAGACTAATAGAATAGCCCAGAATCTCACACAGTGTGTGTGGGGTGTGGAATCACATACTTCTTAACTTAATGTGCATCAGATAGATGTGGAGACTCATCAATAGACAATGAACCAGCCAGATATAGACACCACCAAAATAGTATGGACACAATACAAAAGAGATAGATCCAGAGTCCCACCAATGGTATGGCTCTCTGATCTTACCACAAGGTCCTTCTACTCTCTGCGGGATATCTCTAGACTCGAGTCCACGTCCTCCACCTCAAGCGTCTATAGACTTTCTGTCCAGGCAGCACCATGAGCTAGGCCTGCAGCTTCCTCAGCCTTCTTGGTCCTCTAGAACAGGACCCAAGTGCTGGTCTTTGCTGCTCCTGCTTGCTGCTCCAAAGAATGAGTAATGACGGCCGCCTGTTGGTGTAAGCAAACTCTAGGTTGGTCAATATTAGAGCATGGTTGAAAGGAGGGACTGGATCAGCCACTTGTCACTTGCATGGCTGGCTGCATGGAGTACCTTGAGAGAGAGATTAAGGGCCGTATTTTCTCCTGTGATCACGGGTTGCTGGTGGCGCAGTTGTCTCTGGAGTTGGTGCACTTGATTATGCCTTGGAAGCCGATCGTGATGAGCGTGGCGACAGTCTCCCATATAGTTCATTGCTCGGTGCCTCTGTCAATTAGTCGTTGCAGCTAAGTATGTGTGAGTTGTAACTCCAACAAGCTCGGTTGAGCTGAGGAGATGAATAAAGCTGTCGCCTATGAATAAACGAGACTGTTTTTCATATCTTTCACTATTATTTCATGCAGTAGTTGCTCAGCTCTTGGAATAGATAGCGATCTCCCTTTTTCTTACTGCATGCAATAGTTTTATACGAGCTGAGATCCATCAGTGGTATCAGAGCCAGAGAAGGTGGAGAATAAATCTGAACATGCGGTGAAGCTGGTTACTTACAATGGCACTAACTTCCCGATTTCGCAGCTCACGCTTCGATTGTATTTGATGGAGAAGGGCTTTTGGTCAATAGTCTCAGGTACTGGGAAGAAACTGACCAGGAAAAAGGCACATGATTCCCCCAAATTGGTGGATCGATGGGAAGAAGGGAATGAGAAGGCTCTAGGAATTCTCGGGCGAGCACTTGGTGGAAGGTATAGCCACCATCTTGATCTCTCCAAGACGGCATGTGAGAACTGGACTGTAGTAGAGACTTTGTTTGGATCGAGGCTTCGAAACTCAAAGGTATTACTGAAGCAACAATTTTTGGAAAATCAGACGCTTGGAGAGCATCTGAATCGAATGCGCGCTATCCTTAGGCAGCTTACTGATCTTGGTGTTTGTATGGAAGATGATGATTCTAAGGCTGTACTTCTTTCCAGTCTTATACCAGCTTATGACAAGATCCTAAGAGTTAACAATGACGCAAATTTCTCAGAAATGATTTCGATGCTATTGGATGAAGAAAGGCGCAAGGTACTGACCATCGATCAGGAACAAGCATTCGTAAGCAAGTTATCTAAAGCAAAGAACAAGGACGGGCAGAAATGTGGATATTGTGGCAAGCTTGGACATAGAGAAGAATATTGCTTCAAAAAGCAAGATGATATTGCTCAGGAGAACAAAGGATAAAGTGCACATGTAGCAAAGGAGGTCGCGGGACTGTGTGTTGCAAGTTCAAGCCACGGAGATGAATGGGCATTCTGAATTCCGTGTTCATACGTAGTCGACAGCGACAGAGAGAGGGGCAACCCCCTCTCTCTGTTCTTCCCTCTGTGCATGCTGCCCACATGGCATCCAAACAGATGGCCATGTGGCAGCTCTCACCATGCTCTGAGGGTCTGTCTCAACCCGTCCTTTGGCAAGGTCAGCAACAAATGAGTATCTCCAGATAACCTAGACCACGAACTCTCGCTGACCTCTCAAGCCGGTACTCTTCTGGCTTCAATACACCTTGTCCATCACCTTCCAGCTTCCAGCAATCTGTGTCCGAGATTTGAAGAAGCACCCACACTTCCTCTTCTGCCTTCAAAGAAGGCCAATTCCTTCCAATCTCACATTACCTGAGACAGTTGAAGAGCAGAGACTCTCCACAGCATGCTATAAAGGCTCAAATGAAGAACATCAAGTACCTACCAGATCGTCGTACTGCCTGTGTGCTTGGTCTCGAAGCAAACCATGCACCTCATCGAGGCACATACCGATAGCGTGTGTAATCCCATACTGTCCCCTTCTGAAGTACAGCATCTTTCTGAACATGAAACCCCAAGGTACTCCATGGAATCCACCCTTGTGTTAGTATCAACAGCTACGCACCTGCAAGATACCAAGCACTCAATGCTGTCCTTCACCTTCACAAAGGTATCTGACTTCTCGTCGACCCACATCTCAGTGTGTCAGGGATCATCACTATGGTTTCTAGGTCGGCATATCTCACCTCAGTAACACACGGAGATGTCACCAAGAACAACTCTTCGATTACCACATTAGCTTTGGCTTTTGTGTCACCCTCTCAATCTAATTCGGACTCCTTCCTCTTGTTATTCTGATCCGCCTTCTTCTTTCTGCAATCCTTCACAAAATGGCCTAACATATCACAGTAGAAGCACTTCTTATGCTTCCTCTTGGAAGTGTCCTCGTCATCAGAGTCGTCCTTCTTGGACTTGCCACTGTTGGGCTTGCCCGTCCCTTTGCCAACGTAACCCTGCCAACATAATCCTTCACCAGTAACGCCTTGTCGTTGTTGTAGAGCTTCTCCCTAGCTTCTTCCTGTAGCAATAATGGACCTAACTCCTCAAAAGTCGGAGTATCAGCCTAGGTGGGCAGCACCTTGAGTTAGGTCTGCAGCTTCCTCAGCCTTCTTGGTCCTCCAGAATAGGCTCCAAGTGCTGGTCTTTGCTGCTCCAAAGAATGAGTAATGAAGGCCTGGAAGCCCTCCTTTTATAGGCCCTTCAAGGGGCTGCAAAAACCGACCAGGCCAACCTAATCTGGCCGACCTGGTCTGCCATGAAACCGACTGGTTGGCTGCCCCTACCAGCCCATCCAGTGCCCTATACAAGGGTCTTTCCTGGCCCTTTCAATGCCTTTGATCCAGGGCATAAATCCCTCCCTTTATTGCAGGGTCCAGCCCCTTCTGTCCTGCCATGTACCAGCTACATAACCTGCCCGTACACCTGCGCTTCTGATGTGCCTGCATTGCGCCTTTGTTCCAGCTCTCTGGCCATCTGTATCTACTCCGTACCTTGCTCCCAGCCCTCCGTACTATCAAGTACAGTTGCACTGCCAGCATGTAGATCTGCTGCAGACACCAGCAGCCCAAAGGTATCATTCCAGGCTCTTCAGGTCGCTTGTGTTCCTCTAGGTATAAACCCTGGATTGCTGACCACATGACAGCCATGATGCTGTCCATGTGGCAGCCCCTTTCTGTGAGGTGCTGACCATGTGGCAGCCCCCTCTCTCTGTTTTGTCCTCTAAGCATGCTGCCCACATGGCATCCAAACAGATGCCCATGTGGCAGCTCATGCCCTAGGTCTCCCTCCCCCATGCTCTCCTCATATGGGGGCTTACAGATGGGGAGGTGACCGTTCCAACAAAAGGCACAATATGTTGATTCAACGGAGTTCAACAATCAGTACCAGTTAGCCACGACTCTCGCACCCGGCCATTACTCGATGGATTTTCTACAAGCATAGATTATGTGAGCTTAAAGACAAGCGGCAAGCTCTTCTCCACGATGCCCACGACTCCCACGCAGGTGGTCGTCGAGGCATCAACAGCACATTGGAGAAGTTGGAATGCTACTTTTATTGGCCATAAAAATAGAAGGATGTTTATAATTATGTGCAGGGACTTCAGATCTGCCAAAAAGACCAAGAAGGACCGCTCCACTCTATCATATGCCTTCTCGAAATCCAAGAGAAGGATAGTAAGAGGCTGCAACTCCTCCCTGGCTCAATCCACTGCCTCCCAAAAGGTGAAGATTATGTCCACGATACTGCCTTCCTAAACAAAATATCGCCACGTGTCATGGATGATCCCAGGTAGATTGTAAGCCGTATCAAGTAAGGTGATCAACCTCCACTAACCAATGTCCCATCTATACCCACCTTTTGGGACTAAGCACATCTAGCCTTTGCTCAAGGACTGCATGAGGGAGTCCGAGACAAAGATATCCTAGCAGGCTAAGCGAGGTGAAGATATGCTCCCAAAAACACCAAAAGAAACTCGGGGTCAGGCAGTCCTCCCCAAGAAGGGAGGGCCTTTAGGGCCTCCAAAGCTCCTCATCTGTGAATGGAGCCTCTAGTCACCTGCTCAAGCTTTGCGTGAATACTACCAGAACCTGCTCCCAAACTCTCTTGTGCTCTCCTCGAACTGAAATAGCTACTGATAGAAGTCCTTGGTCAGCTCTAAGATCTCCTGAGGGTCCATATGCATCGGTCCCCATGCATCCCCCGGCTGGAACTCGGTCCCCACTGACCGTGGCCCTGTGGTCTAGAAGAACTACCTGGCCACCTTGTCCCCTTGCTGCACCTATCTAGACCGGGACGAGTGGTATAAGAATCGGCCCGGCAAACCTGCGTATCTTGAAGGTCTGGCCGCGCACTCTCATATCTGTCATGGAACCACTAGGATCCTGGATCCTACTCTCTGAGTCTCTCTATGGATGCTGGGTCACCGCAAACTGCTCTCTCTCGCTCCTGAAGAGCGTGTCATCGTCTGAGGCATGGGACTGAAGCCCTCGACTACTCCGTTGGATCGTATCTGCAACCAAAGAAGCCCATCCCTCTTTTGACCCCTCCTTTGGCTGCCTCTAAATCTCAACTATTGCATGCTGCACCTACACCTCCTAGAGAAGATCATCTCAAATGCGGACCCCCTTTTGGGGTAGTCCAAGGTATGGATGCTCTAGATGAAGGATGACATGTAAGTGATCGAACATCAAGGTGCCCGCTAGAATGCCTATACAGCCTCCTCTATGTAGCGTCCAGTCCCCTACATAGAATCTCTCTAGCGCTCCAACTTGCCCATAATCCCTCCTCTATCCAAAGGAAAAGTGTAGACTACCGAGGAGCCTAGTAAACTCTACCTCCCTCCAAGTGTCTTTGCCACTCATCACAAAGATGAACTGCTCCCAAGTGCTTCTCTCCACTGCTGGCATCTAAGCGAGCAAGAGGCTCCTCCTTGCTTATCCTCCGTAAAACTCTATGTTGTTGAAGTCACCTCTGACAATCCATAAGTCAACATCCGAGAGGCTCTTAGTCAGCCACCTCCAGAAAGCAAGGCAGTGCCATTTGCAAGCAAATGCATACACATTCAAGATCCCAATCCTGGACGCACCTACTCGGAGACCCATCCAAACTATGCGACAAATGATGAGCTCTCCTTGGTCAAAAACCTCTGGGGCCACTGCCTGGGAACCCGAGACGCAAACCCGTCCACTCCTACTAACTGCTAGCAACCAAACCTCTGGATCCCTCCGAGGGAGGAGGTGGTAATGATGTGCAATGTCAGTTGCTGAGAACATGTGCTCCTAAATCAAGAGAAAGTCCATTGTCGGGCCTACCACTGCTCGTTGCAGCTTCTATCAAAATATCAAATGCTATGGCGAGCTACGTGCACGGTCATGGAGGCCATGCATGTTCCAACTCACCATGGTCTAGCTCATGGGGATGGGTTGGTAGAAAACAAACCTCGCCTATGCGAGGGAGCATGCTCCAGAACACCGGACCTCCGACTTTGAGAGGGGTTTGAAGGGAAAGTAGTCTATATCTGTGCGCTAGTGTACCAGGGGTGGCAAATAGCGCAATCCCTACCTTCCATGCCCACTACATCATTAAGGAAACATCTATCCCAAACACCTCGACAGACTGCTTAAATGTCCAATAGTGCAGTTGAGTGAGCAATACCTCAGTCAGCAGGCAAATCACTCCTATTGTCAAGCCTAAACTCAATCTCTCTGAGGTGAAACCAAGCTGGAAATGCTGACATGCCATGGAAATCCATTCCCTACGGGCCCATCCACTCATCCATCTTGTCATGTGACACAACCCCGCAAGATCTGACCCTATCACTGACCTAGAATCTCATCCTCAATCCAACCAGAATCATAGCGCAGGCACCTCGATCCTCCCAACCACCCCCGAGCACGTGGGCTACAGCTCGACTCATCCATAGGCCCGTATCTAACCCAGGCGTCCCATACCACCTGAGCCCATCCAGAGGACCTTCGATACACCACCTATGATCCGCCATGTAGATGGCCAGAGTCTCGGCCTAGGTCCTAGCCCCATCCATCAGTTGAGGAGCGCTCAACTGAACTGCACAAAAGCACTGGCCCTCCCTCTATATAGAAGGAAGCCCAATATAGATAGCACAATGCTATGAATAGCTCCCTCCATATAAAGCGAGCACTATATATGAATCAATCTCTATATATAGCAATCTCAACTAAAAATAGCCATCCAGCCCTATGCTATCCTGTAACCCACGTTCACTTGCTATCCAACCCTAGGTACACCATGCACATGACATCATGCACCTGATTCTCCATCATGACATCGAAAAGAGATGGGGTCCACCTCTCCACACTTGTGGAGGCAAACCAGAGAACTCTAACAGGAGGTGTGCAGGAGCTGACCACACCAATTCCCCCTTTTTCGCGCTGTAGGATCAATATGGTCAACTCTACAAGCATAGGATACGAGACTTGGATCTCCAAGTAATTCCACAGTCCCAGTCTCCAAAAGGAGCCCAGAGCATAGTCTCGGTGTTGGAATCTAAGGGGTCGAGTCTCCTCCCCCTAGCGACTGCAAGGAGGCAGTGTCCTACAAGAGAGGGGAACTGGGCTGCTGAAATGAGGAGCACGTCGAAGGAGAGGGCTCGGCCTTGCTCTCGCCTGTGGGCCGAGGGTTAGGGTCGGATCCAAAAGAAGCACGTAAGAAGGAAGAGGAGGGTGAGCGTGCAATGATGGGGGAAGGGGGGCAGGTGACAACGATGATTATAGCAGGGGGCGGATGGAGAAGAGGGGAAGGAGGAGCGGGGGGCTCGATGGGGGCAAGGGGGCAAGAGAAAGGGATGTTAGCCAATGCCAAAGAGGAGGATCGTTGCTGTTGCCTATGGAACTCTGGGACTCCTGCTACTTCCGATGCCTGAGGGGCTGTTGGGTCCTATCCTCCTAGTTATCCCTCTGTTGTCTCTATCTATCTTGTGGGGGGGCCTGACCCTGGCCTCTCGCACAGTCTAGGGCTAGGTGGCCCATATGCCAACACCAAAGACTCTAGGTACGTAGCCAAGAGATCTCCGATCTCTGGCAAAGTGTTTCCCCCTCATGAATCTCCATGAGGATCATCTCTAGTAGGGACTCCGGGCACTCCATGACCAACCGAATGTTAGAAAATGAGATCCCACCACAGGGTATCCCACAACAGCGGAAGAGTGATAGATAGGCCTAGGAATTACACGCGGAAGTGTTTCACTATGGAATCAACCTTCATCAACATGTAATCATTCATGTGTGCAGGCCAGCAAATAGAATGTGCATCAAGACAAATATAGAAGCAACACTTGTATATTTCCGTCCGTCCACAAACTGGACACAATACAATACCAAAAATGTTATCATACTATATGCCTAGCACCTCTAGATCTCTAAGCCCAAATGCTGCACTAAGCTTATGTAGACTCTCTGTCCAAAGGATCTCTTCCACCTTGCTGTCCGGAAAGCCAGCCTAGGTGGGCTGCCACTCTAGCTCAGTCTGCAGCTTCTTCCGGGTCACCTTCACCTCCTCAATGTAGGCCCAAGGTAGGTCCCTTTGCTGCTCTTAAGGGCTGCTCCAAGTGATGAGAAATGGGGCTCCAAATGGCCCTTTTTATAGGGCTGTTTGCCCCTACCAAAATACCGACTCGAACAGGCCCTGCAGCCAACTCAACCAGCCGACTCAGCCTCTCCAGCCTATAAATCCCCCTCTCAGGGCTCACTTGTAGACCTTTCAATGGCCCTGCCTGGCCACGTGGCTGGCTACCACTAGCCCAAGCAGGCCTACCCATACTCAGACTCATTTCCAAGCCCCTAGTGTCCTCCAAAGCTTGCTGACCTGGTTTGCCTGTGTATTTCTATCCTCTCCATGTATAGTGAGCATCTGGGTTGGATTGATGAGGGGCATCGAGAGAAGAGCATCCCTTTCTTTCATTATACAGTCAGAAATGCCCGGAGATTTCAACTCAGCAGTAGAGGTTGGAGGCCCTCTAGAGCCCCTCATTGGGATAGTTATCAGATTTCTGCAGTTGTGCGAAAAAAAATTTTGCCGTAGGCTCTGGAAATCCCTCAAAAATAGAAAGATCGCTCTTTTCTCTTGGCTTTCTATTCATGGAGGGATTGCAGTGAACCTGTGGAGATCCAGGTTTGGGGCTGACCCTACTTGTCCTCGTTGCCACGTAGCAGTTGAATCAGTACAGCATTGCCTTTGGGAGTGCAAACAAACGAGGATGATCTGGAAAGGTGTTGCTAGGATTTTCAGCATCTTTCATACATCACCTTTCTATATGACCTGGGGTTCAGTAGCATGGTTATCTCTTACTGGCCCCCAGGTGTTCTTCGAGGGACATGATCCAAATCCAGCTTTCATTGTATGGCAACACTCGATGGAGTCTTGTTCCCTCCAGAATGTTCCCTTTACTCCTTTTAAAACTGCTCATGCCTCAACAGACACATCATGGGAGATTCTGGCTAGCATTGCAGCTTGGAATATTTGGAGAGCCAGGGGTACAGAGGCGATGGAGGGTACCCGGGTTCACCCCTCTCAGACTATGGCCAGTATTTGGACCGACGCCGTACACAATCTGATGGCCATCTGGGCGAGCATGCAGGGATCCTCCAAAGCAGCCACTGCCAGGAGAGTTACTTTTTTCAAGGTTTGGAGAGGATCTCCATTCTTCTCTGAGTCTCCCTCAGGGTTGAGGTGGCATTTTCAGCCTCTACCTTGGATTTTTATCAGCTCCTTTTGAGCTGTTTTCTTTTTCCTCATGCATAGCATGATGTACTCCCACATTTGAGCTTGCTCTCGCAGTTTTCAATCATACTTAATGGAGTAATTTTCTTGAAAAAAAAATTTTTTTTCCATACTCTCTCTGCTACCTACATGGCAGCCCATGTGCTGTCCATGTGGCAGCCTTATGCCTATTACTATTCTATGGTTTGCACTCATGTGGGGGCTCACAGGTGGGGAGGTGACCAATCCTATACCAGCACCCCCTCTCACCGACCCACATTGGCCAGATCCAATTCTATCAATGAAGATGCTCCAATAGCTCCCATGTCGTAGCCCTTAACACTCTGGTGTCGTCATAGTCTTTCCTGGCTTTTCAACCAGTGGCTCTTGCTCCACCACGTCTGGTTGCGCTTTTGCGCACCAGTCTGTTACACAAGTCCATCCTTGGCAGCACATGATGGCACCACCACCTAGAGTCACAAACCTACCTCAAAACTCGAGCTCTCTGAGTACCAACATCCTCCAACTATCCGCCTCATGATGGGTGAGCAGCCAAAGGTTCTCCAAGCACCAAGCGCTCAGGGTCTGTTTCGACCCGTCCTCTATTTGGCTAGGTCTGCAACCAAGCAACATACCCGAGACATCGTATCCCATGCACAAATCATGATTACATGGACCATCAAGCTCCAACTGTGTTTCTGTATTGTTGTCCCCTTCTAAGTCACACCAGCCACCGTCTGACCCTAAGTCCTCAGGTCCTATCGAAGAATCCCCCTCTGCTTTAGTGATACCAACCAAGCACGCCGATGTCTCCAGGCACTTGTCACTGTCCATCACCTTCACAAAGGATCCCGAATCCTCTTCTAACTCAGAAAAGTTCCTGTGTCACTAGCTGAGCTGACTCCTCTGACTCTGAGCTGGCACCCTTCTTCTTCTGATCAGCCTTCTTTTTGCAATCTTTCACAAAATGTCATGCTCATTGCAATAGCAGCACGTCTTCTCTTTCTCTCTTTTTCTTGTTGTCTTCATCTGAAAAATCCGCTCTGTCGTCATACTTAGGGTTGCCTTTGCCAGGCTTACCCTTGCCCTTGCCTTTGCTCCTGTCCTCAGCTATCAGGGCCTTGTCATCCTTATAAGTTCCGTTGTTGTACTACTTTTCCCGAGCCTCTTGCTACAACAGCAATGGAACCAGCTCCTTGAAAGTCACCAATGCCGTCATATGCTCTACAGTCATCGTAGTCACAAAACTACTACAGCAAAGGGGGAGCATTCCTAGCAACAGCCTTGCCATCCTGGTCGAGATCGTCCTTTGACCAACTACCGCCAGCTAATCCCGCACCACCTTCATCTTGGTGATGTGTTCCGGTACCGATTCCCCTTCATCCATCCTCATGCCGTACAACTCTTTCTTGAGGTCCAAGATTCTCGCCTCATTGTCAAGCTCATACATTTGTTAGAATTATTATCATATTCTAGGCAGTGGCCAATGTAATATAATAAGTGGGTTAGGGGAACTTTTCCCTCTTGGAGGTTTTTCCCCCTAACCACAGTCTAATCCCTAACTACGGTTAGTGGATAAGATAGGGCTTTGTCACTTAGACAAAACCCCTCACTTCTCTTTTGTACTTACTTCATTTCAGTCCATTATTCAACAGACTTACGTTCAGCTCACTCTCTTGCTCACTCTTGCTCTCATTTTGTTCACATTTGGTATCAGAGCAGGACAAGCTCTTAGACTGGCTCATCCTGCCTAAGCTCCTGCGCCTCACCTAGCTCTTTGCTCCCGGACCTGCTCCTCACCCCCAAGCTCAAGCTCCAGCCCGCATTTCAGCAAGACCGTACAGTCCGTACGACAATAAGGATTTTCCTACTCTATTCGTACGTCACCCAAGAGTTGCATCGTCCGTACTTCGTACCTGCGCTCTTGCAGTCTGTCGACCGCACTGTACTTGTTCTACCCGTCATCCGTACCTTGTACGAATTCTGTACGTTGCCCGTACAACTCTACACACCAGCTCCGTACAAGTGCGACGTACATCTGCTGCAAGTGCGCCATACAGTGCCGTCCGTACAACGATGACCGTACATTTATGCATTAGCACTGCCCATACATTGTACTTTGTCGAACATTCTGTACAGCATTCGCCGTATAGGTCGTACATCCGTACGTTAGCCGAAAGTTCCGTACATTTGCAGATCTCCGTACACTTTCTTTGCAAGGTCTTCTTTACAGGATCACTTTGCAAATAGCCATTGTTTGACTTAGATCTTGAAGAGAATTTAGGGCATTTTATTTGTTGCAGGCATTGCAGTTAGGTTGCAGAATTTGCTCCAGAAATTTGGGGCTTCTTGATTTTGCTTGCAATCTTGCAGACAAAATTTGGGGCTTTTGCAGATAATTGCAGAATTTGGGGCTTTTGGTTGATTTGCCCCCTTTCAGGTGTAATTTCTTGTAGGAATTTGGGGCTTTTGCATTTTGAATGCAATTTGGCAGTTGAAAGTTCATTTGGGAGCTTTGCAAGCAATTTCGGATTCAGTTTGAGTCATATTGCAGACATTTGCTACTTTTTGCATATATATTTCTTATTGGAGGGTCCTTTTCCAATAATTTATCCTATTCCTATCATCATGCAATCCCTTATTTCCATCATGCATGCCCTCTTTCCCTATCAATGCACTCATGATTTATCCCAATTTCCCTCACGCAATCCCTTGTTTCCATCATGCATGCAATCCCTTATTTCCTCATGGGCGCACAGCCAAGGAGAGGTGAAGATAAAGGGCTGGTGGCGGCAGGATTCCTACACACTGAGTCAGCCAGAAGGCTTGCTCCAGTCGGCCATTGCAAGGGGCCCTTGCGGCCTATACAAAGAGGCACTTGGTGTTAGAAATGACCCAACAGAGGGTACGCACAGCGGAAGACTGATAGTAATGCCTAGGAGCTCACACAGTGTGCATGTGGGGTGTGAAATCATAGACATCTTAACTTATGTGCAAAGATGTGCAAGCCAGTAAATAGACAATGCTCAGAAACAAATATAGAAGCAACTCTTTATATTTCCGTCTCTCCACAAAGTAAAAACAAGATACCAATGAAACCTTCTACTTGAATCTCGTAGGCAAAAATTTCTGCAAACACTATCTCTCTTCCTCTCTCTACAAATACACTAGGGCCCAAGACAACAGTCGGGCTGGACCCCCCCGAAGGATTTTATTACTTGAGAGAAGAAGGAATACATAGTTCAGCGTGGAAGCTGTTCATACCAAAATCCAAAACGTGAATAATTATTACATGAGCTCTCATGCTCCCCTTCTTGGCAACAAGCCACTTGTCAATTTCTATATTACTTTCCTAATTGCATGCCACTAAGGGCAACTCTGGAGTCTTCGAAGCACTTGGTCATGCGAACCGCCTCCTAGACTCTTGTTAGGCTCCATTGCACTTAGGAAAATCACTCTTCCTAGTACCTGCAACAATTAATAATGACCTCAAAGGGGGCTTTCCCTGTAGAGCTCTGTACTGTATTATTGTAAGCAAACTCTACCAATGGTAGGTACTTTTCCCAGTCTGAACCTTGGTCACCCATGTAGCATTTCAGCATATCCAATGCTGTAGAATTTGCTACTTCACTTTGACCGTCTGTCTGGGGATGGAAAGAAGAAGACAAATTCAGATTCGTCCCCATATTATCAAATAAAGCTCTCCAGAATAGACTGGTCATTCTGGGATCTCGATCACTGACAATGGACTTAGGCATACCATGGTGCTCTTAGATCTGTGCCATGAAAAGCTTAGCCATATGATCTGCCTTTATGGTTTTGCGAACCAGAATGAAATGAGCTTGCTTGCTGAATCTATCAATGATAGTCATTCCCTAACTTTGATCTTGGCAAATCAAAAATGAAGTCCATTGTAATACTTTCCCATGGTGCCTGACGTACGAGAAGAGGCATAAGTAGGCCAGGTGCCTTCCGTCTATCATACTTCACTTTCTGGTACGTAAGGCATTCAGTAACAAACTGATGTATATCTTTTCGCATTCCTGACCAAAAGAAATACCTCTCTAGTGCTAGAGTTGTTGCTGTAATTCCTCTATGTCCAGCATAGGGAGGTACATGGCATTCCTCCAAAATCTTTTTCCTTATCTCCTAGGTGATGCATAGGCAGTCATCTTTCATTAGATACCCATCTTTCAGGAAATAGTGACTGGTGGACTGCCCCTCTTGCATTTGCTGTAAAATCTCGCCAAAATCTGCATCATTAGCATATTGCTCCCTCATGCCTTCCAGGTCCTGATGATAAGCAATAGTTACATTGTTGACCTGGGGTCTTCGGGACAAGGCATCTGCTACTCTGTTCCGAATCCCTGGAGTATGGACAATCTGAAAATGATACATTGACAGCATATTTGCCCATTTCATATGCTTCTCGGAAAGCTTTGTCTGAGTCAAAAAGTATCTCAAACTTTGGTGATCTGTTTTAACTGTAAAATCTGCACCCAAAAGATAATGCTTCCATGTATGGATGGTATGGATTACAACCAATAACTCTTTCTCATAGATTCCCAGATATCTCTCTGCATCCCGGAGTCTGCTGCTCTCATAGGCCACCACATGACCATTTTGATGCAATGCAGCCCCAACACATTCCCCACAAGCATCACAATCCACATCAAATGGCTGATACAAATCTGAAACTATTAAGATTGGCTCTGTGGTCAGCCTCTCTTTGAGTGTGATGAAGGCTGTCTTTTGAGGGATTCCCCATTTTAAAGCTACATTTTTCTTAGTGAGATCGTGGAGTGGAGCGGCTATATCCGCAAAATGCCTGATAAATCTTCTGTAGTAAGAACACAGGCCTAGGAAACCTCGAACTTCATGGACAATTTTCAGCTCTGGCCATTCGTGAATGGCACGGATCTTTGGCAAATCCATCCGTATCCCATCTTTGGATATTATATGCCCCAAGTAATGGATTTCTTTCAGGAAGAATTCACTTTTCTTGCTGTTTACATAGAGCTGATGATTTCTCAGCTCTTGAAACACTATAGCAAGATGTTCCTTGTGCTCTTCTTCAGATTTAGAAAAGACAATTATGTCATCGAAGAAGGTACCGGTGAACCGTCTGTAGGGTCGGAAGATACGATCCATCATCCTATTGAAAGTAACTGAGGCATTTGTCAATCCAAAAGGCATCACCAGATGTTCATACAACCCAAAAGTAGTGCGGAACGCTGTCTTGTGCACATCCTGAGGCTATATCCTCACTTGGTGATAGCCACTCTTTAAGTCTATCCTGCTGAAAACTAAAGCTCCATTTAACTGATCCAGCACATCATCAATGCGTGGAATAGGGAATCTATTCTTGATGGTGATTTTGTTCAGTGCGCGGTAATCAACGCATATACGGAATGAACCATCTTTCTTCTGTACTAGCAGTACAGGGGAACAAAAAGGAGAAGAATTGGACTGAATCAACCCCTTGGACAACAAGTCCTACACCTGAGTCATATACCTGGATGAATCCAAGAACATTCCCAAACTCATCCTCTAAAAACACAACATAGTGCAGTTTCAATCTCATGATAGTCACTCACAAGGTTGAAAACCATAAACTCCATCATGCATAGCAGGGACTAGCTACTATGACATCCCCACTGACGTCGTCAACGCCCAACAGTGGGTGTAGACCATAGTATAAAAATATGCTCTCACACATACAAATCCACACACTCACACATACTTGAGCATCCATTTATACAAAGTCTTCGTACAGAGTTTCTGTCAGCACTCCGGAGGTGAAGGGCAGACTCAGCCATGATGAAGGCTAGCACTAAAGGAGAAGGCCTATTGAGTCATAATCTCTTCTCACTGAGTTGCACTGACTCTGTATGGGGGCCTATTGGGTGGCTCGCTGCCAAGAATGAGTTCTATGCCATGATCCTCAGGTCTCTCAGGGGGTAGCTCCCCTGGCAAAGCATCAGAAAAGCAATCTTTAAAATTTTCAATAAACTGAAATTTATTTTGATCTGCCTCACTTATTTCAGCATGCATTTCCACATCTCTCTCTTCTACAAAAATCATATAAGCTGAAACTGCAAACTTTATTTCTTTTCCAACAGAACTATTTGATACAATGGGAATAGTTTCCCCTCTATTCCTAGCAACCACATGATGTACTTTGCCCCTATGTACAAACTCCAACACTCTTTCAGGAAGAGTTAACTTCACTGCCTTGCGATGAAACCAAGGCATACCCAAGACTACATCATGTTTCAGTGGAGAAATGAAGAAGTCTTCCTAATCCACATAAGTCTGTACATGAAGATGGAGCTTCCCTGTCAAGGGAGTGACTGGCACAAGGTTCCCACAGAACATCTCATCGGCATCCAAAGCCCTACCCAGCTCCTCCGTCTTTATTCCCAGTCTCAGGGCTAGGTCCTCTAATATGAAATTATCAGTAGCCCCTAGATCAAATAAAATCAGCGCTTGCTGGTCTCTGACTTTGTCCCATGAAAGCAACAATTCTCGTTCTTCTGGGCTTGAAACATGACCCAATATGTCATGAATTCCTCCTACCATTGGCTTTTGCGGTCTCCGTGGCTTCTCTACCTCTTTTTCCTTCGAAGTTGAAGGCTTTTATGGGCACTAGGCAGCCACATGCCCCTCTTTCCCACACTTAAAGCATTTCCCATCTCTGCGGAATTCAGCTATCTGTTCAGGAGTGAATGGGGATTTGCCTTTATCCGAATACCCCTCCGCTTCTGAGGCTGAAACCCTTTCTTTTCAACTTTGGGATACTCTTTCTTTTCTAATTTTGAAAAATCAGTTTTCTTTCTTTCAGCACATCCTGCATGCAAGGATAGTACCATGGATGGATCTTGTAATGGCACAAGACTAGCTACTAAAGCTGAATGCATAAGGTCTTGAATGTTCTTTACACCCAAAGCATTCACTACTGCCTGAATTCTTGGACTGAGACCTGCTCTGTAGTTTCTTATTTGGGTTCCTTTAGAGATATTTTTGAAAGGTGCAACCTGCAAATAAGCATCCCAAAACTTTTGGTTGTACACATCCACTGTATCTCTTGCATCCATATGCAAACTGTCCCAATCTTGAAGAACATGGTCTCTAAACTGTTTAGGCATAAACTGCTGGTAGAAGGCTTTCTTGAAGTCCTTCCACCTCTTTGGGGCAAACCCATCTGTGGTCTGTGTACTCCACCATGCACTAGCTATCGCTGTCAAGTGCAAACTGACCATTCTTAACTTGGAGGATTTTAAAAACTTTTCTGTACCGAATGCAGCATCAAACAGCCTGATGAACTACAATGCTTTGTCTGTATGACCATATTGTCCATTATAGGTCATAAACTTGATAGATTTACCTCCCTCTTTGAATTCCTTGGTCTCTCTGGAAGACTTACTCTTCCTAGACTTCTTGTGTTTCCTTCTTTACAGAAGTCGAGCTCGAGGTAGACGGTGAAGGACTGGGAGATCAGTGATGATGCCTCGATCTCTTCCTGCTATGAGACTGTCCCCTATGAGATCTCTCTCTCTCTCTGGTTGTACTGGTTGTACACGAGAGTGTGCCTCTGGCATTGGCACATCATAAACTGCATTAGGCATATTTTCTACTTGAAACAAATGCTGAGCTCTTGGATCCCTTCTGAGATTTTCCATCTCCTGCATACGAGTGCATACCATCTGCTCAAATTCTTGCTGATTTTGCTGCACACTTCTCTGTCTTGGATGTGCATCCCTATCTTGTGAATCCCACTGGATAGGTGATTGGGCCATTTTCTTACAACTGAGATCTGCAAGTTTCTCACACACAGTGTTTGCAACTAATGCACACAACCTTTGCTTTTCAAAGAGAAAAATTACCTCAACAAGAGGTGTCTTGCATTCACAATCTATGCCAGTACCGGGCTGTCAACTCAAGGCATATACCCACAAAGTTGTCAAGGCATCAACAACTATATTGCCCCTTTTCTGCTGCAAAAAAAACACGGAGTATGCATCTGATTCCCTTTTCCTGAGCACAAAGGCATGCATTCCTTTACTTGTGCAAGTCTCTGATTTTTCTCTGATTTCTGCTTTTTCTGACAGTAAACACTCTCAGATAGGTGAAAACTGCTAGCAGAAACAGTCTCTGAATGTTACGCTCTAGCCGAGGTAGCATGACCTCGGAAGAATCAGTCGACATTTCCCTTATAGGATCTATCTTTGTAATATATGTGTTTGCGCTCTATGTAAATGATCGGGAGGGATTAATGTCAAGGTCCTAGGTGAGGGCTGATAGCACCGGACTAGATAGATCTGAGACCAGGGGCCTAGTGCAAAGAATGTGCCTAGGGGCAAGGAATTAAATGCATCCCAAGAGAGGGGTGAAATGTTGCATTAGAAAGGCCCTATATGGATGGCATGTGGCATCTAGATCTATCTAGGGAATTGGGGTCTGTCAAGGCTAGTGAGAGAAGTGGAGAATGAGGATTTTTACGTGATTTTGGATACAGCTCTCTCTCTCTCTCCCAAGCTGGGTAGCCTTGGCGGAATTGGCTGGGTGGATAGACATGGTGCTACTCCCGTGATCAGTAAGTAGAAGCGCTAGTGGAGAGAAGTCTGGTAACATTTGGTATCAGAGCCGAGGGTTGCGAAAGGGAAAGGTGTGCAGCGTGGGTGAGCGGTGGTGGCGAATCACCCGACGGTGGCGACGAACAGCGAGTTGGGATCTTTGGGCTTGGACAAGAAGTCCAACGTCAGCGTGGTGTGAAGTTGACGGTCGTCGAAAGACCAGAGCGCAGACAGGCGGCGCATGTTGGTTCGTGGTCTAATGAAGGCATCGATCGGCGCTCACGTGGAGATTCCAGACTATGGTGAGGTGATAACTGCAACGACGCTGTGTAGCGCACTGACGACGAGTGATTAGTCCGTGGGCTGGTAGATTGGTGCAGAACGACGGAGAGTAGATCGTCAGCGCAGGTGAATAGTCCGTAGGAACGGAGAGCAGGGACCTCTGAAGGCACGTATGCCTGACGGAACAGAGATCGCTGAAGGCACGGCGCCGATCGGTGAAGTACAGGCTACAAAGGGGTAGACCAAGCCCGTAGGTTGATAATAGACCGTATGTACAGGCTGCAAGCAGCTGGATTCGAATTCCAGGGGGCCTTCTATCTATTTTCCCTTTTTGGTTTTGGATCAGAATTCATAGACCAGGAAGGCTCTTTGTCATTTCTGTCGATTCTATGCTTTTTTTTCCCTGGTTTGGTTTGCTGATACTCCGTTTGCGTGAAAAGTGACAATTATGCATGAGAGTTTGATGCTGTAGCAGGGACAGATTGTGCAGATGCCTGTATACTTGAGTCTTAGTTAATTTGCAGGAATCTCCCTAGTATAGGGAAAAGCGGGATTCGGATATATGCCTGTGTCAAATGCGTAATTAGTGTGCATGTCAGATTGCAGGAGTTCCCTAGTATAGGGGATTGTGTTCAGAGTGTCAATTTGTGATTACAGTGTTCTAAGGGTTTTTTAAAAAAAAAAAAAAAAAAAAACCCCAAACCAAAACGCCTACTGAACTAAATGGAAGCAGAAGAAGGGGCTTCCAGGAGGGACCCTGGTGAATCAGGAGTCCGGCCGACCCAACAGGGATCGCGCCCAGTAGCTCACACTTTATCTGGCAGGATTGCATTGTTGGAGGATGCCTTGCAACAGTTGTTAGCGCAGCAATTACAAGCCAATGCAGGGCAGTCCGAACTTAGGAGAGTATTACAGAGTATGTCTGCCAGACCTTCTCGAGAGGAGAAGGGAAAGGCTCCAATGGAACCGGAGTCTAGTGTCCATACGGTCGAGCCTAGGAAGGCTAAAGTGCCCATTATTGCCAATTACAGACCGGAAAAGTATTCTGGTCGGATGAACGACCGTAGCTCCGATGTCATTGAGACCTGGCTACACAAATGGGACGAGGCGTTCGCCATTTGTGAGATCAGAAATGACATCAAAAAGATCCGCGAGGCCACCCACATGTTCAGTGAGGCAGCGGATCGGTGGTGGATTAAACAACAAAAAGATGGCATAGCATCCACTACCTGGGAGGGGTTTAAAAGAGAGTTCAGGAAACACTTCTTACCTCCTGACGAGGCATCCCGAGCTTGGGATCAATATAGGAACCTGCGTCAGAGAAATTTATCAGTGGCAGAATACACTGATAAGTTTCGAGAGAGTGTAATGAAGGTTGACGAACCCCTGCCTCAATCAATCCAAGTGAAAGATTTCATATTTGGATTGAATGACCGAATAAAAATGGAAGTTCGGGCTAAGTACGCGAACACGCTAGATGATGCAATAGCTATAGCCTTGAACTACGAGGATGCCAAGGGCAGCAAGCCAAGTGGGTTTGCACAGGTTGGAACCCAGTATGGGTATCCGAAGAAATCTGGGTTTAAAAAGAAGTGGACTAGTAAAGGGAGTGGTTCTCAGCCTAGTGGTCAAGCCAAGCAGGCGAGACCGGCTGAAACTCCTAAACCAAGTACCACCATTGGAGTGAAGAGAAAAGTAACTCCAATGGCAGCCCGGGCTTGGTCTAAGTCTCCCTTGAACCCGGAACAAAGGGAAAAAGCGAGGAGAGAAGGCTTATGCTTTGGTTGCCTTCAACCTCATCAGTGGAGAGATTGTCCACGTAATAAAGATCGTCGGATGGCTGAGATGGTGATCTCAGAGTGCGACGTGGAGATGCAGGGAAGTCCCAGAGCAGAAGAGATGCAGATTCAGCTAGCGGGATCTTCTCAGAGGTTAGTACCTTGTTTGTTCTGTGTGTCTGTTACTAAGTTAGTGACGAGTGCACCTGATAACATCCTATCTAAGCCCGCAGCAACGGGGTATACAGCCTTCAATGATACGGAGTTAATCAAAATGAAAGGGCAAGCGGCCAATCATGATGTCATTGTGTTGTTTGACTCAGCGTCAACTCACAATGTGATTAACTCCAAGCTCGTGAAGAGGCTGAAATTAAAAACAAGTCCATCTGACTATGCGTATACAGTCAGGATGGCTGATGGAAGTTCAACTGAAGTATGGGACCAAAGGGTTACCCAGTTGGAGCTTCGGATTCAGGACTATGCTGAGAAGCTTGATTTTGAAACAACCAAGCTTGCTCATGCGGATATAGCCCTGGGAATGGCGTGGCATTCTAGGAAGAATCCAGCCATTGATTGGAAAAAGCACGTATATCAATTCAAGATGAATGATGTGCTTTATGTCTTGCGAGGTGAAAGAGATATACCTCAGGGACCGTTGGTTTCCGTGATGGAAATCAGAAAGGCTCAAGTAGAGTCTTTATACCTTTGCACAGCATCGGTAGAGTCGGTGGATGAGTCTTCGGCTAGCACTGATGTTATGCAAAGTGATGAGATGGCCAAGCTGGCTAATCTTATAACAGAGGAGTTCTCTGAATGTTTTAGGGATGAACTACCTTATGGGTTACCTCCAGAACGGAAAGTTCAGCATAAGATTGAACTGATCCCGGGGGCAGAACCTGTAAATAGACCTCCCTATAGAATGAGTTTTACTGAAGAAGCGGAGGTGCGTAGGCAACTGGAAGAATACCTCAAGTTGGGGCAGATTCAACCAAGTTTCTCACCTTTTGCTTCACCAGTGATATTAAAAAGGAAAAAGGATGATACGTTTCGTCTCTGTATAGATTACAGAGCATTGAATAATATCACTGTTAAGCACAGGTATCCGATGGCTCGGATTGATGATTTGCTAGATGCATTACATGGAGCCGTGATTTTCAACAAGATAGATCTTAAGTGCGGCTATCATCAGATCCGGATTAGAGCCGAGGATGTGCATAAAACCGCTTTTAGAAGCAGGTTTGGTCATTATGAGTTTTTGGTAATGCCCTTCGGACTTACCAATGCTCCAGCGACCTTCGTCATGCTTATGAACGACTTACTACGACCGTATATCGGAAAGTTCGTAGTACATTTTATTGACGATATCTTGGTATTCAGTAAAAGTGTTACTGAGCATTATGAACACTTAAGAATAGTGTTCAGTACTTTGAGGAAAGCCAGTCTTTACGTGAATAAAAAGAAAACTATACTGTGTATGGTTAGGCTTGAGTACTTAGGATTCATAATTACTCCACAGGGAGTAGAAATGGATCCGAAGAAAGTGGCTGCGATACTGACTTGGCCAATCCCTCAGAGTCTGACCGCGTTGCGATCATTCTTGGGATTTGTCCAGTTTTATAGAAGGCATATCAAAGGATATTCCGGAATAGTATCGCCATTGACTGATCTGACCTCAGATAAAGTACCTTTTATTTGGGGACAGAATCAACAAGAAAGTTTTAACACCATAAAACAAGCTGTGGTCTCAGGACCGGTGTTAAAAATAGTTGATCCCCAGAAACCGTTGTTCCTAGAAACCGATGCAAGTGGCATTGCGGTAGGAGCAGTCCTCCTTCAAGAGGGAAGGCCAGTAGCCTTTGAAAGCAAGAAGCTTTCTCCCTCTCAAAGGAATTGGCCAACTCATGAATTGGAGTTGTATGCTGTTATCCATGCTTTGAAAACATGGAGGCATTATCTGTATGGTTCAGAGTTTTATGTGGATGTAGATCATGATACTCTGAAACATTTCTGTAAACAGCCTGACTTGAGGGGCCGCCAAGCTAGGTGGGCAGAGCTCATGCAGGAGTTTAATTTTACGATTCGGTACCGAAGAGGAAAAGACAATAAGATAGCTGATGCGTTGTCTCGCATTATGCACAACCTGAGTTTCACGGTATTAGAGAGTGCTCTAATGACCGAGATCAGAGAAATTCAGAAGGTGGACGAGTTTGTCCAGAGCTTATGGCCTAAGGCTCATGTGTTAAAACCCGGGGAAAGTGAAAAGGATGACCTGGCATCCAGAAAAGGCCAAACTTATGCAAGATATACCATAAGGGATGGTATGCTAGTTAGAAATGGCAAGGTTGTAGTACCTGGTCAGAATGATCTCAGGCAGAGAGTCATTCGACAATGCCATGATAGCCCGTGTGCGGGACATCCAGGTGTCGAGAAGACATATGATCTCGTGAAGCGAGATTTCTTTTGGCCAAAGATGAAAAAGCATATTCATGAATATGTGACACGGTGTTTCTCGTGTCAAGTAAGTAAGGCCGAGCGGGTGAAGCCACCCGGACTTTTACAGCCCTTGGAAATACCACTAAGTAAGTGGGAGAGCATTTCCATGGACTTTATTGTAGGGTTACCTGCAACACAAGGAGGATATAATTCTATCCTTGTGGTGGTTGATCGTCTAACCAAGATGGCTCACTTCATTCCGACTAGAGAGTCTGTTAGTGCCCCGCAAGTAGCGGATTTGTTTATTAGACATATTTTTCGTCTGCATGGATTGCCTAGATCCATAGTGTCAGACAGAGATGTCAGGTTTACCGGTCACTTTTGGACTGCGGTATTTGAGACACTAAGGACTGAGTTGGGAATGAGTAGTGGGGATCATCCTGAGACGGATGGTCAGACGGAGAGAGTCAACCAGACTTTAGAGGATATGCTGAGGGCATATGTGTCATTGAGGCAACATACATGGGACAAGTGGTTGCCATTGTTGGAGTTTGCCTACAATGATAGGAAACATTCATCTACTGGGTTCAGTCCGTTTGAGTTGAACTATGGTTATAGACCAGCCAATCCGACTATAGTTGGAGTACCTCAGAAAGTGCCTAGTGCCGCGAACTTTGTAGTTCAGATGCGGGAGATGCTAGCACTTGCGAGAGCTAATATCCGCTAGGCTATGGATAGAGCCAAGGTGTATGCGGATGAAAATCGGTCTATAAGAGTATTTGAAGAAGGAGAAAAAGTTTTTCTCAGAATTCCTTCGCACTCGAAGTCGTTGACTTCAGGAGAGTGTGCTAAGTTATCACCTCGATACTGTGGGCCGTGGTTAATTCTAAAGAGAATAGGCAGTGTAGCCTATAAATTAGAATTGCCACAGGGGTGTAAGGTGCACCCGGTTTTTCATGTTTCACGTTTAAAGAAATTTTTACATACTGGTGACTCACTAATCGAAGGTGTGGTTTTGTTTCAGGAGATAGAGGATATTGCAAGGCGCAAACCAACAAGAATCCTGGACCGAGGAACAATGCAAATACGAAATCGGAAGATACCCACGGTGTTGGTTGCATGGCATGGTCAGCCTCTATCCGAAGCTACCTGGGAATCCGTATATCAGTTGCGGAGAGTGTTCCCAGACTTTATCATCGAGGACGCTGATGTCTGAAGAGGGAAGGAATGTTACGCTCTAGCCGAGGTAGCATGACCTCGGAAGAATCAGTCGACATTTCCCTTATAGGATCTATCTTTGTAATATATGTGTTTGCGCTCTATGTAAATGATCGGGAGGGATTAATGTCAAGGTCCTAGGTGAGGGCTGATAGCACCGGACTAGATAGATCTGAGACCAGGGGCCTAGTGCAAAGAATGTGCCTAGGGGCAAGGAATTAAATGCATCCCAAGAGAGGGGTGAAATGTTGCATTAGAAAGGCCCTATATGGATGGCATGTGGCATCTAGATCTATCTAGGGAATTGGGGTCTGTCAAGGCTAGTGAGAGAAGTGGAGAATGAGGATTTTTACGTGATTTTGGATACAGCTCTCTCTCTCTCTCCCAAGCTGGGTAGCCTTGGCGGAATTGGCTGGGTGGATAGACATGGTGCTACTCCCGTGATCAGTAAGTAGAAGCGCTAGTGGAGAGAAGTCTGGTAACACTGCAACTATCTTTTGTTTCTTTTGGACAGTAACCAGATGGGTAACTATTGGTTACTCTAACCAGACTGACTGGTTCTGGTCTGGTTAGTCTGTGACTGGATGGTTACTGTCTGGTCAAACTGACCAGACTGGTTCTGTTCTGGTCTGGTTTGGTTGGGCCAACTAACTGGACCTCTGACCAAAGTCCAGCTAACCAGAGTTACACAAACCACGGGTTAGCCACCTGTCTGCCACGTGTCAGTGCCATGTCAGCATCTGAGCTGGCTGCCACATGTACTGCCATGTCACCTGAGTACTTTGCCACCTAGCTGCCACATGTACTACCACGTCAGCACCACACGTGTGCACCACGTCATCTGCTGACCTGCCTCGTCATCTGCTGCCTGGCTAGGCGCCACATCAGCGCAGTACACGTGTCTGCCACGTGCTGACCTGCCACCTCAACCCAAGGTTAATCCTTGGGCTGAAGACGGGTGACAGATTCTCTCACGGCGTCGCACGTTGCACCTTCCAGAAATTATCAGCTTCGCGCGTCATAGGACCTTCAGCATATGACAAATCTGCATCACGAAGCATCGCTTTCTTTTGGACAAGAGCTTCACAGCGTGTGCCCTCTCGAAGGAATTTGTCTTCACATGAAGACGTCTCTCAACGTGATGGTATCACATCACTCTGAGTGGAGGCGTCGTGCTATGGATAATCACCATCATCCTTCCATCAACCATGTGCCCATTCAGAAATGCTCTTGAAGCCCTTGCGCTGCCTCAAAGCCTGTGCTTGTGGGAAGTCTTCTCCAAGGTTTCACTCGTGCACCCCTCTCTGGCCAGCTGCCTTTGCAATTCATGCTTTACTACGGACATATCGTCGGTCATCCGTCAGTGTTGTCGGCAATCTCAATCAGCATCTGACATGAGTTGTTAGCTGCAAACTTACATACTCTCCAACCGCTCATGCTCACGCAACTCGCCGTACGAGGCAAATTATCCATCTCCTTCCCGTCTTTGATCGTCACTGCCATGATAGACAGCGAGCCAAAGCTCTGATACCAATGAAACCATCTACTCCGATGAAACCATCTACTTGAATCTCGTAGGCAAAAATTTTTGCAAACACTCTCTCCCCCTCTCTCTACAAATACACTAGGGCCCAGGACAACAATCGGGCTGGACCCCCCCGAAGGATTTTATTACTTGAGAGAAGAAGGAATACATAGTTCAGCATGGAAGCTATTCATACCAAAATCCAAAACGTGAATAATTATTACATGAGCTCTCAAGCTCCCCTTCTTGGCAACAAGCCACTTGTCAATTTCTACATTACTTTCCTAATTACATGCCATTAAGGGCAACTCTGGAGTCTTCGAAGCACTTGGTCATGCGAACCACCTCCTAGACTCTTGTTAGGCTCCATTGCGCTTAGGAAAATCACTCTTCCTAGTACCTGCAACAATTAATTAAAGCGCACCACCATGGCACCCATTAATTGTTAGCGCTTTGCATGCAAATAACACATTGTGGACTAATTCTAGTCACGGTGGGCGTCCTTACTGAACACATGTGCACACAACAAATATAGAAATATATATTTATTCTCTAGTTGACCGAAGTCAACGCTCTTGATCATAATTAAGGGGCTTTGACCAAGGGTCGAGGCGCCTTAATTATAGTCAAGTCTCTCCAACCGAAGTTGGCACATCTTGGTTAACTGTAGTTAACCCTCTTGATGCATGCCAAGTCTCGTTGACCGAAGTCAACACTCGTTGACCCTAGTCAGCTCTATGGTTCTCTAGTTAACCGCAGTTAACCCTCTCGGTAATAAACCAAGCCTCCCCAACCGAAGTCAGGTTTACTTGACCAAAGTCAAATATCTTTGACCGTAGTCATTTGACCATAATTAACACACATGGAAAACTCTTTATTTATGATCAAATAAATGGTCAACTGTACTTTGACTTAGGATATTTGCATTGTGTCACAATACAATACCAAAAGGTTCCCCTACTAAATGTCAAGCACTTCTAGATCTCTGAGCCTGCGTGCTCCACCTCGAGCATATGTAGACTCTTTGTCTAGATCCCTTCCACCTTGCTGTCCGGAAGCCAGCCTAGGTGGGCAGCACCTTGAGCTCAGTCTGCACCCTTATGTCAGCCTCCTTGTCCTCCTATGCGTAGGTCCAAGGATGGGCTTGCTGCTGCTGCTGTCTGCTCCCCAACTGCTGCTCCAAGTGATGTGTTATGAGGTCAAATGCCTCTCCTTTTATAGGCCCCAAGAGCCAGGCCAGCCAACCGACCCAGCAGCCCTAGAAAGGGCCGACTGCTGGTCAGTTCAACCCCCTGCCCCTGGCGACCAAAACCGACCCCCTTGGGGTCAACCTACTGACCAGGCCGGGGGGTTTGCCAGCCCATTAGCTGGCCTCTGCTCCCCCGCCTTGCCATGTGGCCCTGCGCCACTTTTTGCGTCCATGTGAGGGCTGTTCCAGCCTGGTGTGCTGGCCCGCCATGTGCTTCTAGCAGGCGCCTATGAGCCCTGCATGTCTCACCTCCTGCCAGGTTACTTTCCAGGCCCTAAACCGCTGCTGTTCCTGCTGATGTCACTGCACCTTGTCCAGGGCTTTCTGCAGGTCGATCTCCTACCCACAACCCTTGCCATCCGGGTCGCCTATTACATGACTGCATCCCGCCATGAAGGTGCCTTACGCTCCCTCTACCAGGCCCTTCACTAGCACATGGGTATCATGCTTTTGTGCTTAGGTTCACCCCCCCCATGCTCTCCTCATATGGGGGCTTACAGATGGGGCGGTGACCATTCCAACACCCCCTCTCACCGACACATCCAGGCCCAATGCCAACACGTCGATGACGATGCTCTAGTAACTTCCTGGTCATAGTCCTTTGGAACTTTTCGATGTCGAAATCTTTTTCTGGCTTTTCATCCAGTGGCTCTTGCTCCACCAGGTCTGGTTCCGCTTCCGCATAGCATCCTGGTACACAAGTCCATCTTCGGTAGCACCTCCTGGCACCACCATCTTTATCACATTCCTACCTTCGAACTCGAGCAATCCAACCATCACAATCTTCTAGTTGTCCCTCTCATAATGAGTGAACAACCGGGAGTCTTCCAGGCACCATGCTCTGAGGGTCTCTTTCAACCCGTCCTTCCTTTGGCAAGGTCTGCAATAATTGAATATTTCCAGATAACCTTGACCATGAACTCTCGATTAGTTCTCAAGTAGGTACTCTTCTAGCTTATAGACTCTTTGTCCACCTTCTAGCAATCTGCGTCCGAGATTTGAAGAAGCACCAATACTTCCCCTTCTACCTTCGAAGAAGGCCAATTCCTTCCAATCTCGTATTACCTAAGACAAATGAAGAGCAGAGTCTCTCCACAACATGCTATAAAGGCTCAAATGCAGAATATCAAGTACATATCAAACTGTTGTACTGCCTGTGTGCTTGCTCTGAAAGCAAACCTTGTACCTTATCAAGGCACCCACCAAAAGCCTGTGTAAATCCTGTTCTGTCCCCTTCTAAAGTACAGCATCCATCTGACCATGAGATCCCACGGCCCTCCATGGAATCCACCCTCGTGTTAGTGTCGACAGCCACACCTGGAAGGTACCAAGTGCTCCATGCTTTCCTTCACCTTCACAAAGTCATCTGACTCCTCGTCGACCCACATCTCTATGTCAAACATCCTTACTGTGGTTTCTTGGTCAACATATCTGACCTCGGTAACACTCGGTGATGTCACCAAGAACAACTCTTCGAACATTTGCTTTGGCCTCTCCCTCTGAATCTGAGTCGGACTCCTTCCTTTTGTTTTTCCGATCCGCCTTTTTCTTTCTGTGGTCCTTTGCAAAATGTCCTGGCGTATCACAGTAGAAGCACTTCTTCTTGAGCTTCGTCTCGGAAGTGTCTTTGTCATCAGAATCGTCTTTCTTGGATTTACACTATTAAGCTTGTCCTTACCTTTGCCAGCGTAATCCTTCGCCAGCAGCGCCTTGTCGTCTTTGTCGTCATTGTAGTGCTTCTCCCTAGCTTCCTCCTATAGCAATAATGGACTCAACTCCTCAGCTCCCTGCTCAGCTCCTAGGCGCCACACCTTTGCCACTGAACGCAGCAAGCAGCCTGCAATTCTCAGCCACATTGCTGTCACCTTTGCTCCAGCTTCACCCCTGAACAGCCTGCCATCTTCTCAACTTTGCCCCTGAACAGCCCGCCATTCTCTTGCGCCTACGCATTGCCGGACGCCATTCTACACCAACTGCCCGTCGAAGGGACACACTGCAGCTCTCTGTGTCGCATTCCCAGCTCATCCACAATGGGAAGTTCCTTGCTCGTGGAAAAATTCACGGGGGAAGGATTCCCCACATGGCAAACGAAGGTCCAACTCCTTCTCATGAAGGAGAATGTTTGGGATGCCATTGAAGATGATGAAGATCTTGCTACATCAACGAAGCCTCCAACACGCAAGATTTGGAAGCAACACAACTCGAGAGCCATCGCAATCAACGGGCTTTGCCTAGATGATTCTTTGATTCATCACATCGACTTCAAGTCAACGGCCAAGGTGATTTGGGCACGCCTCGAGAATATATTTGGTAACAAAATCACCAACTCCAAGGTTTTTTTGAAAATGCAATTTTATAAGTTGAAAATGGAAGAGTGCGATACCTTGAGTGCACATATAGCAAAAATTCAATCTTTAGTTCAACAAATCTCCAACTTGAAGTGTCCCACGGATGACGAGGACAAAATGACTGTCCTCATGACGAGTATGGAAGGGATCTCTCGCTTTGAGAATGCCCTTGAAGTACTTCGAATTGCATCGACTACCTTCGAAGATATGGTCTCTCTTCTTCTTGAAAAGGATCGCCGCAACAAAGAATCTCCAATTTATTCATCGGATACTACAAAGGCTCTTGCCTCCACCAACAAATGGAGACCTAGGCCATCACCAACACGAGAAAAGACATTCAAACCGTTCAAGTGCACATATTGCAACAAGCTTGGTCATATGGAGGACAGGTGCTACCAGAAGCTTTTCCAACAATAATCGAAGGATCATGCCAGTTGGGTGGCATCTACCACTAGTGATGATGCAGACAAAGATGACCATCATTCATTTGCTTTCTGAGCATTATGTGTGTGGGTACTCTGCCCTGGGGGTATTTCCCAAAAATGAATAATGTGTGTTGAGTCAATAAAGGTACTCTGCCTTGGATAGTCCTAAAATGATGTTCTCCTTTTCTATTTTTGGTGTGTGGCTCCATGTTCCTCATTAGTCTTTGGAGCCAGGAAGGGATGTCCTCTGGGAGCCATATGTTTTGGCTTTGATAGGTCTATTTGTTGGTGCATTGGTCTCCTAGACCTCTGAGTTGATCATGCATCCATGCATGATGAGCCTCTGAGCCATGCTAGATGAGTACTTTTATGTTATACTCACTAGCCTCTGAGCCATGCTCACTTGCCTCTGAGATTATATGGGAACCTAGCACAGTTTTGATAACCGTCATTATCATGACTTTGGTTCCATACCTATAGTCCCTCACCTTTTCTCCATGGGGGGGTGTTAGGAAATGGAGTCAATTTGAGTGACTTTTAGTGTGTTTCTATTGAGTTCTAGAGTAGTACTATACTACTTTATATCCTAGAGTGCCACGTGTCACTATGGAACTTATCCCATATACATTTGACACTTAGAGTGTGTGTGTGCCTATCCTATAAAGACATTGTATTTTCTCATGTCAAATCAATCAAGTCTCAAGCCTTTCTTGATCATGTAAGTACTTTACTTTGGTTGTATATTTCTTTCTAGCATTCTTTCATTTCCATTATGTTTGCCTAGTCTTGCTTTTCTACTTTCCTTTCCATTCCATGTCTTGCATCTTCAAGCTTGTCCAATCAGCCAACCAACCGTTTATTCTGCCCTTTGTTGTACATCATGTAAGCAATTTTTCTCCAAAAATAAAGCAGTGTCAGCATCTTTTTCTCTTGCCTTTCCTACGCATATCTATGCTCTTTGTCTTCGCATCCATTCCTAGCATTTCTAACAGATATATCTATTCCGCTTGACCTCATGTGAACAATGATCTCCACAAGAACCTGCTCTCAGATCTCTATGCAGGGTCAAAACTGATGTGGCTAATAAGGAAGTTGATGGCTGGTGTGGGAGGTTGGGAACCCAGCGGCGGGTAAGGAGGTCATAAGGGGGCTTGACTAATGGGCATAGGGGATAGGGATAGGGGGGTGGACATACTAGAGGGTTGGGAGAGGAGGGGAAGACATCTGAGAGGTGGTTACGGTGAGTCCGACAACAGTAGGTGAGAAGGGGGGTTGGCTAAGAGGGAGGGGCGACAAGAAGCTAGAGTACTATAGTGGGCAAAAGGAGGAGCTTCAAAGTGGAGGGGCATGTCGAGGCTGATGCTGATGCTGACGGTGACATTGATTCTAATGTTGACACTAATGTCCCTGCCATGGTAAAACCATATGTTAGGTGCGATACATATGGAATGAGTACCGGTACGTTGCACCGTACAAAAAAAAAGCTACGTAAGGTACACCGGCTTTGTAAATTGTAAAGGGAGCGCAAGGAGAGGGGGGAGAGACAAAATACTAGTGACTATCATCTAGAAAATGCACTGATTAATCACAATCAACAATCGAGTAGATTCTACCATAGTGACTATTGATGTACATGCATCGTACTTGGAACTAAATAATACATAAAGATTTCAATTGAAACTTAAAAGCTCAAGTTAAAAACTAATTACTAGATCGAGATTGTAGAGCATACTAAAGCAATGATTTCACAACTTATAGTCTATATAGTACAGTCCACGGGGCCATGTGGACTATGGGAGTGACTACAAGGCTTTGTGGGCTGCAAGAAGGGGTAGAAACCAGCCTTGAGGTAGGATGAGAAGGGACGAGGTGGCAATCGTACACAAACAAGTGCCAAATTGATTTAAAGCGGTAAAGGGATTTTTCAGTACGCTTTATAATTACAAGTATACATTTAAAGGAAAGGGGACACATTTGAACTACACCCCTTTTTAAAATTTTAATTCTTTGAATACACACATACACCCACACAACCCATTTATTTATGTTTTTAAACCTTTCGGTATGGCATCGAACATAAAAATCCGTATGGTACACATACCGAGACTACCTTGGTCGACGCTGATGCTGATGATGATGATGAAGCTGAAAATGATGATGCTGATGCAGAGGTCGTGGCAGCAGGCCTCTGTACGGCGGTGCTATCGGTTTGCACTCCGCTGCATGTTTGCCTATTGTTAATGTCATCATTTGTCTCCTACTGCCCCTTTTACTGTTGTCTGGGGTGCTGATTTTTTTGCTGTCTCTCCTCTGTTTTTCCTCCCTTCGCCATTTTGTCCCGTTCTCACATCCATGCTTGCTGTTTTTTCTGCAGGTTCTTTCCTGGGCCTCAAGGTGGGGAGGAAGTCATGCTGCCCTTCATTCCCTTCATTTGTGCAGCAAGGAAAGGGGCGCCAAGAAGGGGCAGGAAAGGGAAAGAGGCAGCAATGGCAAGAAGGGGACTGAGCAGAGAGGGGGACGCTGAGCAAGGGGGCAAGAGGCAAAGTGGGGGGCAGACAGCAGAAAAGGCAGCGGAAGAAGGCAGAGGGGCAGGCGGTAGTATCAGGCAGGGCAGAACGGAAAAGGGGGCGGGGGAATGTGAGGCAGGACAGAGCAGAAAGGGTAGGGCGGGGGGGAGGGGCAGGTTGGAGGGAAATGCAAGGGGGGGAGGGGGCATGTAAGGGGAATGCGGGGGGGAGGGGGGGGGCGGGGCTGCGAGGGGGCTTGGACAGGGCAGGGAGCTGTGAGAGTGGGCTGGGTAGGCAGGGGACAGAGATAAAATAGGAGAGAATGGGATCAAAGGGAGAGTAGGAGAGTAGGAGGAGAGACGGGAAAAATGGGAGTGTTGAGATGGATTTGCAATAAAGTCTGTCCAAAGTTCAGCAGCCACCCCACACTCATAAGAAGCAAAGGGAGAGAAAGGGCAGGATGAAGAAGCAAGGATTTTGGATGCAGTTAGGATGTATTCCAAGTTCCCAGTTGCAAGGGAACATGTGTTATCTGTGCAATTAGAGGCATACGAACAAAGCAAGATCTTTTACTGGTAGAGAGTTCAGAGGTTGGTACGTAAACTACACATTTTTGTGATGATTCAAAAAAATATTTTTACGACAGGGCGGCAGTGTTCTCACTTCTTCAATTGGCATGCATCACCAGTAATCTGCACATGAACAAACCCCATTTTTTACATGATGAAACCGACTTGCATCCCTGACTACGAGTTGTCGACGGCTAATCTTTGAGATATATTTGATTGCAGAGTGACAATCAGGGCAGACTCTAAGATTCTTTGTAATAAGAAGAGGGGTTCCACGAGGTGTGCTGATAAATCCAAAGGCAATGGCCAACTTTTCACTATGAGTATATAGCTTGAGTTCCTTTTCCTGCTCTGAACCATGAAGAACCAACTTTGTCTCGGGAACATATCCTGCCTCTTTTATTTGCATGATCAGCCCCTCCAACTCAGTATATATCTCCTCACTCTGCGGGTGACGTTGATCGCCCGCAAGAAATTCATGCACCCTGCCTTTCACCTCAATCAAGCTGCAGCCCTGAGGCTTCTTCAGACCCTTTTCCTTCATCACGTTCATTAGATTTTCCGCATCATTCACCCTGCCAGCAGCAAGGTACAGATTAGATAGAGTTATATATGGAGAAGCATCGTTGATATCAAGGTCAAAAATACGCTTTGCAGCACGCTCTGCCCGCTCTATATCAACCTTGTTTCTACAGGCACCAAGCAAAGTCATCCATGATACAGTAGTAGGTGGAAAAGGCATCTTATTCACCAAGTCCTCTGCCTCATCCAGCCGGCCCAACCTCCCAAGTAAATCAACCATGCAGTCATAGTGCTCTGCGCTAGGTTTAATGCCATAATCCTGTTTCATGGAGCACCACCACTCACGGCCCTCATCCAACAAACCAGCATGGCTACATGCAGAAAGGATACTGATAAATGTGACCTCATTAGGCTTGACTCCCTCCTGGAGCATTCGATCAAAGAGGAGAAGGGCTTCCTTACCATGCCCGTTTTGGGCATATGCTGCTATCATTGCACTCCAAGATACAACGTTCCGCTTGCACATCTTGTCAAATACCCTCCACGAATCCTGAAGACTCCCACACTTCGCATAGAAATTCACAAGAGCGGTTCCCACAACAACGTCTAGCTCAATTCCCCTCCAAGTGATGTGGCTGTGGACCTGCTTGCCTTCACTTAGAGCTGCCTGACTGGCACAGGCAGATAGAAGGCTGACAAACGTCACTTTGTCAGGAACAATCCCCTCTCTCTGCATGTGATCAAAAAATTGGAGAGCATCCTTTCCATGGCCATAATGGGCATATGCTGCAATCATGGCATTCCACGAGACTCCATCTCGTTTGGGCATATTGTCAAATATACACCGTGCATGTTCCAGGCCACCACACTTACCATACATATTCACGAGGGCAGTTGAAACAACAATGTCTGACTTAAATCCAGTGCCTGTTACAAAAGCATGCATCTGTTTGCCTCCTTGAAGAGCTGAATGGTTGGCACATGCAGAGATCATGCTGGCGAAGATAAATTTGTCTTGCAGTACTCCTTCCTGCTGCATTTGGTCAAAGAGTTGGATTGCATCATCAATTTGTCCGTACCGAGCATAGGCTCCAATTATGAAATTCCAAGAGACCAAGTTTCGTTCAGGCATTCTGTCAAAGATTCTCCGAGCATCTCCCAAACTGCTACACCTTGCATACATATTGACGAGGGCGGTTGCAACATCAACGTCAAGTTCATATCCACTTTGGGTAATGAGGTAGTGCATCCTCTTGCCTTCAGCTAGTACCTCATGGCTGGCAAACGCATCAACAATGTTGATGTAAGTTATCTTGTCTGCAGCAAATCCTAGGTGATGCATTTGGTCAAAGAGTCGGAGAGCCTCCATGCTGTGGCCATGTTCTGCAGAAACTGAGATCATTGCGTTCCAGGAGACCACATTCCGTTCAGACATTATTTCGAATGCCTTCCTTGCATCCTCCACACTGGCACATTTACCATACATGCTAATAAGGGCAGTCGCTACAACAACATCCGAATCCAATCCACTTTGTGTGATGTATCTATGAACGTGCTTGCAGTGTTCTAGAATTCCCTCAACGCCACAAGCATCAATAATGCTAAGAAAGGTGACCTTGTTTGGTACTACTCCCTCAAGCTGCATTTTGTCAAACGTCAGAATGGCCTCACTGCCATGTCCATGCTGTGCATATGCACCAATCATGGAAGTCCACGAGACTACGTTCCTTTCAGACATTTTGTCAAACATCCTCCGAGCATCAGTCAGGCTGCCACAGCTGCCATACATATTGACAAGGGCATTTCCTACGACGACTTCTCCATCAAATCCGCTGCCGATTAACCGAGCATGAGTGCGCTTGCCCTGGGCCAGAGCCAATTCGCCACCACAAGCAGACAAGATGCTGGTGAAGATAAATTTATCAGGCATTACCCCTTCTTGTTGCATTTGGGCAAACAGATGCAGGGCAGCCTTCCCTTGCCCAACATGGACGTACTCTATAATCAGGAAAGTCCATGAAAAGACATTGCGTTCAGCCATTCTGTCGAAACATGCACGTGCGTCATCCACAGATCCACATTTAATATACATCTGTACAGTGAGACTCCCCAAAAAAACGTTTTTCTCCTGTCCGCTCTGTACAACGTGACCATGGATACGCTTTACTCCCTCCAAAGACTTCGCATTTCCACTCAAGCGCAAAAGAGAAGCATAGGCAGCTTCGGACATGGCAGGGTTGAAGGATGATACATACAGCTGCTTACTGTGGAGGTTTTGGAATGTGGATTCACATTCAGGTGGGTGTCTTGCTACAGGTGGGCATTGAACGACCTGCGATAATGAAATGAAGAGTTTACGACGATTGGCATAGCAGCTAGGCTCACGTTTGGCCTTGTTCGTCACCTCTCCCATGCCCAGGAGGGTGTTGGGAAGGCATCGACTATCATATGTGAGTAGCTTAGTGTCGTGGGCGCTACTCACTCTGCATCTTAGGACCATGCCGTGGAAAATTAACCATTGCGTAGAGCTTGCACATATATACAACCCTCCAACACAATATACCACTACATATATATATCATACAAGTAGAATGACCCGTCGTCCTAGACTCGTTAGAGACCCCCTCCCTTCCTTTACCTTCACGAGTAACCTCACCCATCTACGACGGGCTAGAGATCCGCTCCGTTGGGTCTCAAGGTTGTGATCATAGATCACCTTTAATAAAATTTAAGGTTTCATTTATAAATCTCAAACTTTGAGAAATTTTAAGAAATTTTGTGAAAAACATATACATGCGGGAGTTAACCCTCGAGGAAACATGCTTTCTTCCATATATTGCTGAACATCTTGCAGTTCTTGCCATCCTGTGTCTACCAAAGAAACCACCCCCCGGCCTTGTACTACAATGGCTTGAGTAGCCAACTCATCTGTCCTTTGATTTTCTTTTCTGTTTATATGAACAAACTTGCAAAAATCAAACTGACTACATAGTGCCATAGCCTTTTGATTAAGCTCCTTCAAATGAGGACTTCTTGTCTTGTAATGCCCTTGCATTTGCTTTATAATAAGCTGAGAATCTCCTCTTACTTCCAATTCTTTAACTTGACTTTGAAGGCAACCCTCCAAACCAAGAATCAAAGCATTATACTCAGCTGCATTGTTAGTTGTGACACCTCGAAGCTCTTGTCTTCTAGCCCATACTTCTTGATCTTCAGAATTCATCAAGACCATCCCCCCTACTCGTTGTTGGCGTGAAGGACTAAAAACCTCATCAAAATATAAGACAAAAGCTGTTGGTGGTGTCTCCCTTTCATCATTAATGTCCTTCTTATATTTATTTTCTTCTCTTAGATCCTACCGTCCTATGAGCAAATCTGCCATAGTGGACCTAGTGGTATTTTCAATTGACAAAAGAGAAAGAGAACTCTTAAAGCTCTGACAACCATTTTGCAAATCTTCCCCCAGGATTAGGCTTGCGAACTAGATATGCTAATATAGATTGAGAGGTAAGGAAGAAAAATGGTCAAGGTAATAAATAGGAGCGAAACTTTCTGACTGAAAACACCAAAGAGAGAGCTTGCTACTCCATTTCTTCATACCTTGTTTCCACCTCTGTAAGCTGTTGGCTGGTATAATAGATGGGTTGCATCCTACCTGCCTCTCCTTTTTGTAGCAATACAGCACCAACTGAATGCAAAGATACACTTGGATTTACATAAAAGTCTTGAGACCAATCAGGGGGCTTCAATATTGGGACCTTACTCATGGCCTTCTTAAGTTGCTGAAAAGACTCTTATTTCTCCACACCCCATTGGAAAGAAACTCGTTTTCTTGTCAACAAGTTCATGGGATGCACTATCTCTGTGAAATCATCACAAAAGCATTGATAATACTTGCTTTTTCCTAGAATTCTGTGAACACCAGTGACACTCTCAGGACTTGTTAATGCCATGATTGCTTGAACCTTGTCAGGATCCATTTGTAGGCCTTCTTTAGACACAATATGCCCCAACAAGACTACTTTTATTTTAGCCAAATGACACTTGCTAGGATTTAGACACCCTTTTGCTTCATCAATCCTAGCTAAGGCCATCTTTAACTTCTCCATGTGATCTATGCGCCGAGAATAAATGCAAAATCATCCAAAAACACCCTTATGAAATTTCCCAAGTAAGACTCGAGCACTTGACTCATGAACCTTTAAAATGTAGCTGGTGCATTGGTCAACCCAAAAGGCATCACTCTATAAGAAAAAACTCGTTAAGGTGTGACAAATGATGTTTTCTTTTGATCTTCCTCTTGAATACGAATTTGAAAGTACCCAGAATACCCATCACATACAGAATACATCTCATGCCCTGCTACTTGGTCTAGTGTTTCATGTTGGAATGGCAAAGGAAAATGATCCCTCTTAGTGCATGCATTCAAAGGACGAAAGTCCACACAAACCTGCCACTTATTTCCTTTCTTTGGTGTGACAACTACAGAAGATATCCATTCTAAATCATCAAAAGGAAAGATGAATCCCGCCTCAAGTAGTTGTGTCACCTCTTTCTTTAGTGCCTCAGCTTGGATCACCCCCAATCGCCTTAAGCGTTGCATAACTGGCTTGCTTTCTGGCTTCAACTCAATCTTGTGCTCCACAAGAGAGACTGATCGAACCTATGAATAGCTTGTTGCAAAGAGATATGGGAAATCATCTAACATATCCAAGTACTAGAGCTTCTTACTACCTGATTGAGAATCACCAAGAAGCTTTTCATTGCGCTAGCATCGTTTAGTATGCTCCACATCCTCCACATGAAGTGTCTCTTCAGGATCTTCTTGTACCACCACCTTGTTCCACATCCTCCACATGAAGTGTCTCTTCAAGATCTTCTTGTACCACAAAGACCAAAGGCCACTCCTTCCACCTCACCTTTGAGCTGGTCTTCTCGGAGCTACACCCTGTCTCTTCTTCTTCCTCAGTTAAGCCATAGCTCGAACTCTCTAATGTTGAAGACTCCTCCTTGACAACTTTCTTTTTGCAGCTTCTAATGTTGTAGCGCACCTTCTTATCATTTCCCTGCAAAATCAATTCTCCAATATCCCACTTTTGAACAGCCTTCACCTTGCATAGCCAAGGCCTTCCCAAAATCAATGAATAGGCACGTGCATCTGGCTTGGTAGGGATCACCTAAAAAGTAGTCGGCACAAAAATTCCACATACATCCACTTCTAGATTCTTCACAACTCCCAAGGTCATTACCCTAGTGTTGTCAGCCAATTTGATGTGATAAGGAGAGCTAGTACTAGAGTATTTTAAATCAGCATCTATCATGATCTTCTCACTCATGATATTAATTGATGCACCTCCATCAATGTAAACATTAGAAATCACTTGACCATCAATGATCACATCAACCATAAGTACATCATCACCAACATCTATTTCTACCTTTTTAACAACAGGAATGGCACTTCTCTTCTTTTTCTTCTTTGACACTCTTGTGCTTGCTAGCTTTTCCCATTCTTTTCGTAGTTTTGGAGATAAAGCAAGTAATTGACCAAAGGTGATATGAGATTCCTTTTCTTTAAGGTCTGACAATTAGTCATAGCTTCCAATGCCTTGTCCTAAAGGAAAGTCTGACTGGCTAATTCTCCTTCTAGATGCCTTCTTTTTCTTACTACGGTGTTCCTCTTCTTGATGTTTCTCATCTACTTCTTCCTTGCTTTCTTCTTCTTCTTTTGCTTTACCATGCCCCCATTTAGCCATCATTACCTCTCTTTCCTCATCCTCTGAAGAAGCTTCTAACAAGGATACTTGTTTTTCTTCTTTCTTTCTCAATCTAGGACACTCGAGGCAATAGTGACCTTTTTCATTACATTCATAGCAAGTGACCCCACTCTTATCTTGAGGCCTATCCTCATTCTTTGGTGCTCTAGGTTGTAATGCATTAACCAAATGCAATTTTAAATCAACAAACTCTGCCATCAATTGGGAGATATTATGATCTAGCTTAGAGGACTTTGGTGCGTGAGGAGTGCCCATTACCTCCACCTTAGAAGTTAAAGCTGTTGAAGACACAAAAGAGGATTCGATCTTTAGAGAAGCTTCTTTCTTGGTCGCAATGCAAAGTGCCTCCATGTATGTTGTTGGATCTTTACTCATTACTTTCGTGCAAAGATGAGGCTCCAAAGCCACACTTGGTCCCAGCCCTCCTTGGTAGAGTCCGGCAAGGCCTCATGCCAACTCAAGGCTACACCTTCAAGAAAATCAAGAAAAATCTCCGCCCGATCCTTCATAGACCATCTAGAAAGCCGGCATCCTCGAACAAAATCCCAAAGATAAGACTCCAGGTCTTCCCCTTGGGTCCCTCGAAACATCGGAATCTTCACCATGATGAAACACAAAAAGGAAACACCAAGATCTAAATAATATCCCAAACAAGATCCCACGGAGCCTTAGTATACCAAGACAAACTTATTATGCATAACCACTTGTTGAAAACCCTCCACAATGTGATCCTCAACAAAATATTCAAAAATAAGTGACCAACCAGCACCATGAAAACATTGTGTATACATGTATTTAAGAATCACCCTTGTCACAATTGGAAGTGCACATAACAGCTCCAAGATATTGTACTCTTCATCATTTGTGTAGAAAAAGAAGTTGAAAGCATTGAGAATCACCACTCCACTATTATAGTCAAAAACTACCCAAAGACTCAACTCTTCTTCACACCAAGCTACCAGTGCATGAAACAATCTCCAATCTATCATTGTGCCTGCTAACGGCATTGTCAATTCACCAACATATTCAAGAGTGCAGACATAAAAGATATGATCATGATGACCGTGCAAATAGCTTGAGCATCACCTTCACAATCTTCTAGTTCTCTTAAATGGGTTGCAATCTCTTCTAACGGAGTTCTTCCAGGCATCTTCTTTATCACATCAGAAAACACATGCCTATACTAGACATAACATGCAATCAAGTAGACCCGAGACTGTTTAGTAAGGTGGGATGAATCCAATACCAAACGTACTCGGCATCTCCACCAAAAGATGTGACATGAAGTTGGGGGTAATAAACTTCACACACCTCACTTCCTACTGCTTTCAAACTGAGTGATAGAGATATTTATCACTGGGAAAGAGACATTAAAAAGAAGCTTTTATACTAAGAGGCCACACCATACTTTCCTCCCTTAGATGAGAATGAAGATGGTAACATCCCAAGTGATGTTGTCGTGAAGCATAGGGAAAAGGAAAGGATCAGCGGAGGCCATAACCTCAGCAAGCCGGTCTGTGCCAAAGAGAAGAGCGATACGTTATTGAAAGAAGATCTTGTGGCTCAACATGACATAAACTGATATATATCAAGGAGTTTGAAGGGGTTGATTGGGTCGGATGGATAGGTTCTGGGGAAACATTGCACCTCCTTCATAGATACCTTTATAATTAGCTCAAAACACTTTGCAAAATATCATAAGACATAGAGACCCATAACTCTGATATAAGTTTCGTAAGAAACAGAGAAGCAGTTGGAAAGATATGGGCAGTTTATCGAACGGGGGTAAAAACTGTCTGAAAAAGAAACAGTCATACACAGAGAGTCGTAGATTTTTTGTTTGACTTCTAATACAATAATTGAAGACATAGAATGATGCTCCTTGAAGATATCTTTGTGTTAATATAAGTTTCATCCAAATCAGACCACTGAGCAAAAAGCTATGAGCAAAATACTGATAGGGGGTAAAACTGTCATTAAAAACACCTACTCCTTCTACTAGTGCCGACTTGGGAGAATACTACCTCCATGCTTAGACTTCATCAACAATCCAAGTCCCATAGAGGTTGCCTAGGAGGGAAGGAAGAGCTCCCTTTGTGGCTTGGGAAATAGAAAAACTATGTATGCGCAATGAGCGGCCAAATAGACAACACTTTTGAGCACTTTGAAAGATAAAAAAGGGAAGAGACACTCAAGAGGGAGAACTTGAAGTGACATTCATTACCAATAGAGTGAGACTCCACTCCAATGCAACTCAAAATACTATAAACACAAGGGAGAAGAAGAGGTTTCATATGTACAAGAGGGAGTAGAAGCTCCAAGACTAGTCATAGAGAGAGAATGAACTCAAGAGAGATGGACTCAAGAGTCTACATAAGAGAATATCTACAAGAGGGAGAGAAGGCTCATGGAAGAGGATTGAGGAGACTAGAGCTACAGCAACATGAGGCCTAATGGTGGAAGAGATGATAACAAGATAGGGGAGGGCTCCTTTTATAGAGATTTTATCACCCTTCTGCACCCATTTACAATTGCTATTTGTAGATTCCTTAAGCCATCAATCACATAAGCCCGTATGTCACCATCCATGTCCTTTTTGGCTACTCTTGCCATGTGTCTTATCAAAAGATGCTCAAGACTCTTAAAATATTGAGAAAGTCAAGAATCTCCCCACATGGAGCCCATAGGGACCCTCTCTTTTCCATATGTCCACATCCTCCTTATTCCACATAGGAGTTCTAGAAGGATTCCTCTTGACTCCACACTCCTCTGCATGCCTTCCACACGCTTGGCATGTGATCTCTCTTATATTATTGGAACACATGGACATGATCCCACCTCTTTATATGACTCATTCTTCCTATTTTCTAAAAACCCCATAATATCCCATACACAAATAACTCTCACCCCATACCAAGGTATTCATCATTCATACACATGGTATTTACAATGATCCATTCCACTCATCCTCTCAATCCCAGACAATATCTTAGAAAATACAAATAAGTGAGAGCTGCTAGGCTATGACTTGATACTCAAACTCTTATCAAACATAGAGAAAAAAATACCAATGCCAGATAAAAAATATCAAAATTTGGCATCACACCTGGCTATGCCAACAAGCACCCTATTGCATACTTTGAAGCATCAATATGGACATGAAAGATCAGGTTCCATTTAGGTTCTCACAAAATTGGGGCTGAGGCCAGGACAAATTTGAGGGTTTCATAGGAGGTTTGGCACTCCTCTGTCCAATAAAAGATTATCAATAATTTGTATGGGGGGCAGGCAATTTCGACATAGTTTTAAATGAATCGGCAATAGTAGCCCATGTGCCTTGTGAACCTTTGTATGCCCTTTGTATTGGTAGGTGGGGTAACTCCGTGGAGATCCCATTTTTGGACACCAATGTCCAAGGATGACCCCTTGTTTAACCAAGAACTGACACTTAAAGGGATTGAGAGCAATCTAGTAGAGACGGTATCTTTTGAGCATTGGTCTTAAGTACTTAAGGTGATCATCCCATTGGGAATGAATACACAGATCATCTAGGAGAACCTCTAGGAAATCCCCCAAGTGTTCTTTGAATGTCGTGATCATAACCTTTGGAATGTTATGGGAGCATTAGTGGGCCCAAAGAGCATCACCTTGACCACGTAAACTCCCCACTATGGCAAAGAATTCTGTGCAGCATTACCATTTTGTGCATCTACATCATCAATCACATTTACTGGTTTATACCAGCTGCTCATCTCATTAAAAAAAACCTCTGCTCACTGTAAACTTACGAGTAGAAGGGTTATAGCATCTATACCCTTTCTATTGCAGAGAATATTTATAAAGATGCACTTCTCAGCTTTTGGATCCAACTTGGATCTCAACTCATCTGGCACATGAACATAGGCAATGCAACCAAAAACTTTCAAATGAGAAATATCTAGTTTCCTACCAGTATACCTCTCCTCTGGCGTCATGCCATGTATTGCTGCAGTGGGAGTCCTGTTCATTATGTAGACTGCTGTAGCAACTACTTCAGCCCAATAATAATCTAGCAGGTCTTTTTTGTTGAGCATGGCACGAGATACCTCTCCAATATGCGTGTTTTTCCTTTTTGCAAGTCCATTTTGCTATGGGGTATGACTGCATGAATATTGCTTCTTTATGCCATGCTCCTACAGGAACCTTGCAAACTCATTTGAGAGGTACTCTCCCCCTCCATTTGACCTTAGGCATTTTATTTGCAAGCCTGTTTCTTTTTCAACCATAGCTTTAAAAGCTTTGAAATGCCCAAACACTTCACTTTTCTTTTCCATTAAATACACCCAAACTTTTATGTTGTAGTCATCAATAAAAGTGACAAAATAATGACAGCTTCCAATAAATGCAGCATTAGTAGTCCACACATCAGAGTAAATTAATTCGAATGGCCTCTTATTCTCTTGAACATGTCTAGGAAATGGTTTCCTTGCCTATTTTCCAAATTGACAAGCTTCACATGCATTTCTGCAACCTTGAACTTAGGCAATCCTACAATAATATTTTAGGCCTGCATTAATTTAAGTCCCTGTACATTAACATGACCAATGCGTTTATGCCAGATATCAATATCTGCAACTACACTGGTCCCATGTGCAAACATTGTTGTACTCAATTCAGGCATGTCCGCATCCAACGTAAACATCCTGCCCTTCTTCTTCCCTTTTGCTATCAAGCGACCTTTATTTTTCATATCCTCAACAAAGAATCCATGAGGATTAAATCTGACCTGCAAGCCCTACTCAACCATTTGACCAATAGAAACCAGGTTCTTGGTGATATTCAGGACATGAAACACATCAGACAGTTACTTCTTTTTCCCATTCTGCATAGACAAAGAAAATTTACCAATCTGCACAATAGGATGTGCAGTATTATCACTAGTCTCCACAAATCCTGGTCTTTGCATTTTCCTTGCATCCTGCATCCATTCTGCATGACCTGTCATGTGGTTTGACGCAACTAAGTCAACATACCATACATCATTGCTTTCTTCTACACTTGTCACAGAATTGGTCATGTGCTGCACCATAAACAAATGCTCATTTTTGTCATCACCCTGTCTACTAGAGGATGCATAATTGCCTTGCTGCAATGTTCCATTCATGATGTCATTTTGCTTTTTATAGCAGTCTTTAGCCATATGACCCATTTTACCACAGTAATAGCATTCAACATTGCTGTTTGCATTTTGGCCTCTTTGCCATCCACCACGACCTCTTTGGCTCCCCCTAGCATTAAAGTTACCATGTCCTCCTCCATAGGACTGGTTTTCTTGAATTTGCTGCATATTTTGATTTCTGCCACGGCCTCCAAATCGGCCTGCTCTACCTCTGCCTCTACCTCTTCCAACATTTGAGTAGAAGATAGCTTCTTTTGAAGTTCCTCCTGAAGAAGATGCACCACTATTTCTCTACTCTTCAAAAATTAGAAGAGCAATCAACTCCCCAAAATTTGGAAAATTCTCACGGACGGCAATGGATGTCCGAAACTATGCATAATCTTTTCCTATACCATTCAAGGTCACAGAAACTAAATCATCATCTTCCACTGGCGACCCAATGGAAGCAAGTGCATCTGCAATCTTCTTCACCTTCATGTGGTAGTCATTGATGCTCATATTTTCTCTCTACACATTATGCAACTCCTGCTTGAGCTGCATTTTCCTGGCTTGTGTATTTGTGCTATACATTTTTGTCAAAGTATCCCACACCTCCTTCGACGTTCTTGCATCTTGAATATGCATAATCATAGAATCTAAAATAATGATAGACAGCCAGTACATAACTTTTATGGCTCTCTCATGCCATCCTTTAAATGCTTGCAACTCCTATTGATTGGGACCATTAGGAATAATTGGTTCTTGTTCAGCTCTAGTAATGAACTCCCAATAGCCTTTTCCCTTAAGGAAATTCATCATTCTAAACTTCCATGCTGGAAAGTTGTTCTTGCCAAGCTTTTCAATGACAATCTATGAAAGAGAATCAGACAGAGAATCAGACACCACTACAGAACACTGCAAAATATTGTGTCACGGCAAAAAACACAACTTCTGCCTCACAAAGGCAAATCTGCAAAACTGACGAAAGTGGTATTTGACCACACAGTCACTTCCTAGTGACGATTTTGCATCAATAGGCAATAATAATGATTCTGTCACTCCCAACATCTCTGCGCACAAGCATACAATGCAATTTTTACGGCTACTTTTCACCGACTTGCAGAACAATGGTTGCACAAAAAAAATAGGGCACTTTCCTGAGTGCCTGTGGAAAAATTCCACCACTAAAATAGGCCCCGAAATGACCTCGAATCAAAAAAATAATGTCCTCATATACTGCCCTCTCGCCACACTGCGAAGGGTGTCCCAATCTAAGACAGTGCACTCTTGCACTTTTCAGTTGTGCTACCTATAGAGATTTGCTCCCAAACTCAAAAAAGGAAAGCAACACTGATCCTCTTACCAAGACTCCATGAACTTGGTTTGCTTTCTTGAGCTCCTTACCACGAACTGAGTTCTAATACCATGTGGAGAGTGGCAGAGAAGTAAGGAGTCTCACTTGCAGCTTTCTCACATACACAATGGGGGAATACACACAAAGGTGGAGGCTGAAAATAATTTTTGTCTTCTTAGTTGTGAAAGCCAAAAGAACTCTCTCTCAATACAAAAGGAATAGGTGAACCCTATCTGTGGGTCTCAAACCAAACTTAGCTAACCTAGGTGGCATACTTACTGAGCCACTAACTAGAGTACATAAATATAGCTATCATCCAGCTATTATTCATGGGTGGTGTATCAACCGCATCTGCAGCTAACAAGTCAGTGACATAAATGCACAATGGTCACCATGGCATATCACGAGTGGAGCTTGATATCTCAACATTTCCTTCTCCTGATAATATTCCGTTGAGTTTTTGGGTCACTCAATTCTTGAGGTCGCTGGCCACATCATCTATGTTTATTCCCTTAGGAATTGGGGCTACCTCCTTAGCCTCCCCTATGCTAATAGTCTTGCCAGTGTGGGACACCTCAGAGGAAGCTACAAGGGACTCTTTGGTTGATTCTTATCCTTCATATTATCATCCAAGAGTATAGCAGTCTTGCTGTACAACTTGAATGAGGTGGGGTTTGGGTTAAATAAATGATCATGTAGCTTAACATCCCTTAACCCAATGAGGACGCATGGTAGCAACACTCATCCTTTCATGATCCTTGTAGTGAGAATTCAAATGTTTAATCCGTGTGATATATTACCACAGGGTCTCATGCCCTCATATACTATTTGACTTTGTTCTTGTGGATGCCTTGGAATCATCGTTTGACTTTGTTCTTGTGGATGCCTTGGAATCAGACTTAACAAAATCACCCTCCTACAAACAACTAGTTTACTTTGTTCTTGTGGACATCTTGGAATTAGACTTAGCAAGATCACCCTCCTGCAAACAACTAGGTTTCTTTTTATGAGGGTAGATACTTGTCCATGATATAGACCACATCCACCTCAACCAAACCTACCACATGTGGGTTGTTTTTTAGGGATTCATATTCTTTATCCTTTTTCCCTTGCAAATAGTGATTTTTCTTAGAATGCTAATCTTGTTAAGCTGGTCTTGTGGTACCCATAGCTTGCCCAATAGCATCATGTATGTGCATACCTTTGATATCCTCGATTATAGTACTCCCATTGCAATGTCAAATACAAAATCTACCACAATAATTGTTAGACCATAGATAAGGTCCATAGGCTGAATATTACATTGATCTGCCATCTAGTATGCCAAAGGAGCCAAATCCCAATTGTAAAAGCCTAATTGTTTGCACATTTCATTGAATGAAATATTGACTCCTAACCCTCCATCAAGCAGTGCATCTAAAATTAGCGAGCCATTCAACATTGTTGTAATAATCCTAATGTTTTTGTCAAACATGGGCACCTCTAGCCCATGAAAAGGAGATTCAAGCAGAAAAAAATAAGCAGGTGGTGTAGCAATGTTCGATAGTTGGGCTAGAGGCTACCTTATATCAAAAATCTATGGGAATAGTTGGTGATGGAAATTTGGAATGAGAAATGAAACTGATCAACTATTATGTACATTGCGAATGGGTTAGGTATTTATATATTCCCAAAGATAATGTCTTGATGTGGAAGAGGTCTCTCCCCCAAAGTAAGTGTGCTCTACTCATCATGCATTTTTTAGGTTTTCATTAGGGAGTGTGCCTACCGAACTAGGCACTAGACTCACCCTCTCTTTTGGACTCTGCACGCTACTCACATCCACCAGTAGAGATTGCTTTTCCTAGACCCACTCCAAGACCTTGGCACAAACATCTTCTTGTTCTTGCCAAATGGTCGGTGTTTTATCTATTTTTCTCAAATTGCTTATTTAACAATGCCAGTCTAGTTAGAAAATTAATTGCCCCTCCTATCCTATCTATGAACCACGTCAAGAAACACAAAGAGACATTGAAGGATGTCATCGCTAGAGTTGTAGCCTTGAAAGAATTCTCACATGTGGCACGGTAGTATTCGTGATTTAGAGGAAGCTCTGAAGCATCACTGATAGACTCTATCTATTACTCATCATGAGCAACAATATGCACCAAATTTGTCTATGGTGTTGGTGCCATCGAGGCTTCATGTTGAGCTCATTTGTGCTCTTTCTCAAACTTGATGCTTCCTCAATAGTTCACACTCAGACTTTCAATGCCTCATAACTGAAAAATGATAATAAAAAATAATTGGTTAATGAGGTCATGAATGGCCATTCCATGCATTGTTAATGACCAAATGTTATTGAGGTTGGTATGGTCAGTGCACCTGGTCAAAGTAGGCTACTTGGGCTATGCATTGGGCAGACATCTACAATTACAACTACAGCCCAACAAGTGTTTGTGGTTCATGGCTAGCATTGTATCCAAAGCCTTTATTGTGTGCATTGTTGTCTAGCAAATGGCACATCGAAGTTTGTTGAGACCACACTCTTCACCCACTCTTTAGCCACGTGTCTATGATTCCAACATCGATTACACTAGAAATTTGGTTGGAGATGTTGTGTGGCATCTATACCATCTTTGAAGATTTGAGCTTTAGTGAGAGAATCCTTTAGAGTCATTTTCTCAGATTTCCTAGTTGCCCTTCTCTATTCATGATGCTTGTCTTCTTTTTCTTTTGAATCATTGTCATTCAAATCAAAGAATCTAACTCATTGTTTGTTTCAATTTGCTTAGACTTGGGCTTTTGTGGGAATGCTTGGCCTTGTGGGAATTCTTGGATTTGTGGAACAATACAGGTTCTTCCCAAATTGCTAATTTCAACACTTGCTCCAAAGTGATATTTATTATATCAACTGTTGCCACAGAACGTTTAAGATTTCTTGAGGGACCATGAACAAAATAGAAATCCAAACACCTCTGAATCTAGTTGATTTCTCATGGTAATCATTATAGGGGATGTCAAAACTTGGCTACATATTCATCAATTACAAGATCTTTCAGGTCCATCTGAACTAAGTTTGCAAGAATATGAACTATAATCTTTTCCTCTCAATAAAAAATGCACATCAAGTAGGGCATCGTAAGTGGCAAAATGTGCATTGCCCTACTAGAATATCCAAACTTTGCAAACCACTTCTCTCTAAAGCATCAAAATGGAGATAACCTTCTTCAAAGATTTACCCTTGGAGCACCAACTCCCTTTAGTAAGAAAACCTTGAGTATAACTTATGTGGTCCTATACAAGATGTGGATTTCCCCCTTTTAAGTTGTGGGTCATCCTTCGCCTTTGGGAATAAATCCCAGTAGATAGGCTGAAAGGAAGAGGAAGGAAATATGCAAAAGGCAAAGTCCACCTGGATCAAAGACTGGTCGATCAAAAGATGACCGCGTGAATAATAGTGTGTATGGCTGCGTATTGAACATGTTAAAGCTAAACATGTCATGAGTCACCCTGAACTATGCAGATGCTTTGTGGAAGAGGCATCTGGATGTGAAGCTAGTCAATGTAGCTATGGTGATAAGATCTGGTAGGTTGCGACATACGAGAGTATCACCAACCTAAAAGAACTAACATCAATGTGTGAGGTATGCTGCAGTACTGTAATCTCTATCAAATGATGTAGGGTCAAAGGTTGGTTTGTGGTTATGGACTTCCACATGCAGTTGGATGGCTATGATGTCATCCTAGGAAGACCCTTTATGCATGCCGACAGGGCTAGTCCATGATTGGGCCTTCAATAGGATTTATATGCACAAGGATGAGCAAATTGTAAGGGTCAATCTACAAACATGGAAAGCCCACCCCATGACTGGCAATCTATTTGTAGTCGAGTCAAACACTACCCAATGAATCATGCCCATCAATGTGCTTCAAGCTTGTAGCTAGAAGGACATAGGAGAGGATTGAGATGAGCACTGGAATGATCCGTTGTGCAAGCCTAAATTCTATCAAAATTGGATGCATGTCCTAGCGACCATAGATGCATTCGAGAACACAAGAACCAAAATGGAAGCATCCCAAGGATTCGGAAATGATAGCTCCCCTTAATATGTTAAATATTTTAAGAACACCAGTGGGGGAGTGCAAAAAGTGAAGAAGGATCTTCATCCAATTGGGGAGCTAGGTTGGATAGAATTAAGGCCCCCCTTGGATCTGTTAAGGTAGAGAAAGCTCCCCTCGATGAAGTTAGGCCTCCTACAAAATAGAAATCACCCCAAGAAAACAAGGCCTCAAGAACTAAGGCTACTAAGGCTTCCTCCAAGGGAAAGCAACCAACTTTGAAAGCCATAGAAGAGGATGGAGAGGAAGAAGCTGATATGTGTCAAATCCTGAAGCATTTCAAGTCTTATATGATACAAGACTACAAGATACTTCTAGAACAGGCCAAAAAATTGGCTGAGCAAGGCAACTAATATGGGTATGATGGGCCGGCTAAGGTCAAGGAGGTGGACCTTGCTGAGGAAGGTGAAGACCCTAAACTAGTCTACATAGTCGATGACCTGACCCTTGAGTAAGAACAAGCCTTGCTTGCATTCTTGCATGATTTTCAAGACTATTTTGGTTGGAAATATATGGATATTAAGGGTATGATGTTGGAAGTTGTATAATATACCATCCCTATCATGGATGATATTAGACCGGTGCGGCAATGATCCTATTCGATGAACCCAAATATGTGATGATTGCCCAAGAAGAGATACATAAGCAGGATCAATGTAGGGTTCATTTATGAGATTGAGCATACAGATAGGGGTCACTAGTGCTAAAAAAGAATGGCAAGGTTAGAGTATGTGTTGATCTTTAGAAAGTAAACACTGCAACTCGTAAGGGTCATTACCCATTGCCCTTCACGGAGCACATCTTGGAACGAGTCGCAGGCAAAGAGGCCTACAACTTCTTAGATGGGTTCTTAGGATACAATCAGGTGTCCATAGCACCACAAGATTGGCATAAAACTGCATTTGAGAATGGGGAGTCTATGCCTCAAAAGTAATGATCTTCAGACTTACTAATACTCCAACGACATTCCAAAGGTTGATGATCATGGCCTTCAAAGAATTCTTGAGAGGTTTTCTAAAGGTTTTTCTACTTGACTTGTGTGTCCATTCCAAATGGGAGGATCATCTCAAGTATTTAAGGATTGTATTAGAGAGATATCTCTACCAAGTCTCCCTCAACCCCTTGAAGTGCCAAATTTGGGTGAAACATGGGGTTATACTCGTGCATGTAGAGTCCAAGAATGGAAATTCTATGACTTTAATAAGATCAAACTTAATCTAGAATTACCCACCCATGAATGCAAAGGATGTACAGAGATTCATCGGGCATATGGGCTACTACCATACGTTTATTTACAATGATGTTGAGATTGCCTTGCCCACCCCTTGTATACTTGTGGACGTTATACTTAGGGAAATTGTATATAATATTTGTAGCACCCTGTTAAACAAAATAATGATTCAGAGGGGGTGGTAGGTCATGGAGTGATATGCGACTGAATACATTTGAGCTTAAACCATCAAAGCACACCCATAGGTTTGCATCCAGTCAATGTCAACTTGCATGCTTTTGGGAGTAAAACCCATGGGCATACTTCTTCGGGCTTGGCTAGCTGCCTCACATCATCGTGCTATGGAATATTAGCGGACTCAATGATTATTGTACATCATGCCTAGAAGTTTAAAAGAATGGGATGGGCAATGAGATTCTGTAGGTTAGATGGGTGGCTAGTATGCTATAGATCTAGACAAAAGTATGACATAGCTAGAGTGGGGTGGCAGTGATTAGGATTTTGGTGAAGGATGGTAGGGAGTATGTTGGGCGGGAGACGGGTAGTGAGATGGATGTGAAAAAATAGCTTTTGTGTGCAAAGTGCATCAAAGTGCATTTAGAGGGTTTGGAGGATTGTGTGTGGGGAGAGTGCATAACTGGCAAGATGTGCGGGGACCTCCCAATGCATGTTGAACTCTTGTTTCTCCCTATCTTTTGGTGTTGACTCCTTTGGTCGGCCAGAGGCATGAAGCTGCTCATTCTGGTTCTGCAAGGTGATGGTGAGGGCTATCTCCTATGAGAGGAGGTCCTGGAGCATCTAGATTTGGCAATCACAACCCTCTTGGTGCCTTGTGTACTTCTCCTTGGCTTGTTGAAATCGCTCCACAATTGTTTTGAAGCTGGATTCTACTTTGTCTAACAGGTCCATCATGGTTTGAACCAAGGACTTGTTCATGGAGAGATCATCCTTGAGCTTCATGTCAGTCACCTCCAGGTCTTCAACCTTGGCCTTGTACTTTCTAGTGAACACTACGATGAAGGCTTTTAACAACGTCTTCCAATCAACTTTGTCCTCAGGGATGAGGGCCCTATACCATTGGCCTGCCTTGCAATCTAGCTGAGGCTAAAGGCTTAATCATTTCTAGATCTCTGGGAGAACCAAATGCTTCACATATTTGCTCAAACTGCTCCCCGTGGGAGACTAGATCTCCTTCTCCAAGGAATTTAGTTATAATCTTGGATATAGCTATGGGTAGAATCCTAGAGGAATCCATGTTCTCTGGTAGAAATATGGGTATAGTCGGGGGTGCAGCAGCCCCCCTTCCTAGTGCATCAACAAGGATATACATCGCCTCATCCGATAGCATTGTCTAGGATGCTAAAGGAGGTTGTATTATTGTGGGACTAATAGGAGGTCTAGGTGGCCTTATGCCCTGCCCATGTATAGGGGTCCATTGGTATCTTGATATCGACATTGGAGTTGGGAATCCTACCCCCTAAAACATCGGGGTTGTAATTGTGGGGTGAAACTATCATAGCTCATGAGGGAGTGGGTCACTAGGAATCTGCATGGCTGCTCCTTGCATTGGTCTATAGGTGGGACCTAGAAAGGTACATAGATCCTAGTTTGTGACCTAGCGGCAAATGATGGAGCACTTGGAAAGTCGAGGGCCCATAAGGGGGTCCCTTTTGGATATTCCATGAGTTTCCTAGCTCGGAGTTTTGTGTAGTATTAACTAGAAAAGAATTCAATGCATGAGGCTAGATGCTAGGCATGGCAATGCTCGAGGGCCATCGAGGAAAAGGGAACGTGAGGGAAGAAGCGTTAACATAGGTGGGGAAAAAAGATTAAGAGGGGGACTATGGCACAAGGGGGAAGGAAGAGGGGGACTATGGCACAAGGGGGAAGGAAGAGGGGAAGAGGAGCATGACAAAATATGAAGAGGGGAGAGGAGAAGAGTGGAGATGAGGAGAGAGGGCACAGCTAGAGAGCACACCACAAATGACTAACTGTACACTAGAATTAGTTGAAAAAATAGAATATATACAAACCCTTTTAGGGTTAGGGTTAGGGGATCTAACCCTTTCCTTTATAGCACTCTATAAGGTTAGTGCTATGCACATATGATCACGTGATGGTGCTATGCACACATGATCACATGATGTTGAGCGTGAACTCTCAACACCTTCCCTCAAGATCAACATCATGAAGTAGGCCTTCCCTCAAGATGATGATTCTGGGGAATCGAAGAAGGACTGAGCATTACATTCCATCACACCCCTTTAATGGGAATGTCCTTCCTCTGCGTCAAACCAAGAGCTAGTCGGTGTTTCTCGAATAGCTCTTTACCGAGTGGTTTGGTAAAGATGTCTGCAACATTTTCTTTGCTATCACAATGCTGTAGTGTGATGTCACTAAGTAACACTCTTTCTCTGATGAAGTGCTCTCTAACATCAATGTGCTTTGTTCTGGAGTGATATACTGGATTTTTGGCCAATGCTTGAGCCGATTGATTATCACAGTATATTGTTGTTGGCTTTGATTCATCAAAGTAATCTGTTTCTGACAATAGTCTTCTGAGCCATATAGCCTCACATGCACCTGTAGTGAGTGCCCTATATTCTGCTTCAGTTGAAGACAAAGAAACAGTCGGCTGTTTGTTTGACAACCATGATATAGCACCATGACCAAGAAAAAATGCATATCCCTGTGTCGATCTCCTGGTCTCATGATCTCCAGCATAGTCACTGTCACAGTATCCATGCAACCGTGGATGACTTCCTCTGTATTCTATCCCAAACTGTCTTGTACCTCTGATGTATCTCAAGACTCTTTTGGCTGCATTCCAGTGAGACTGTTTTGGATTTGCCATAAACTGTGCTAGTGAGCTTACTGCATAACAAATATCTGGCCGTGTGATTGTCAGATATATAAGAGATCCAATGAGTTTCCTGTAGTATCTGTCATTGACTGTAGGCTTTTCTGAATCTTTAGTAAGTTTCAAACTCTGTTCCATGGGAGTGGCTGCAATCTTGCAATCTGCCATATGAAACTTCTTCAGGAGACTGTCAACATATTTGAGCTGACTCATGAATGTGCTATCGGAATCTCTCCAGAACTCAATTCCAAGACAATAGTGCATAAGTCCAAGATCTTTCATGTCGAACTCTGCAGATAAGTCTTGTTTTAGTTTTCTGATGAAGCTATCCTTGCTTCCTATCACAACCAGATCATCTACGTACAAAAGTGCAATAGTCATATCTTCCCCTTGAACTTTGTAGTAGAGAGTATGATCTGCATTGGACTTCATGTATCCCAGATCAGCAAAATACTTGTCAATTCTGCTGTACCAACTTCTGGGGGCTTGCTTTAAGCCGTAGAGACTTTTCTTGAGATGGCAAACCTTGTTCTCTTTTCCTGGTTCAACATAACCGGCTGGTTGTTGCATGTAGACTTCCTCGTCTAGATAACCATTGAGAAATGCATTCTTGACATCGAGCTGATACACATTCCATTTACTGAGTGTTGCTAGTGATATCAAGAACCGTATGGAATCCATCTTTGCTACTGGAGCATAAGTCTCATCATAATCTTGACCATATTGTTGTGCAAATCCTTTTGCAACTAATTTGGCTTTGTATCTCTGAATACTGCCATCTGGATTGTACTTCACTTTGTATACCCATTTGTTGGCTATGGCCTTCTTTCCTGGTGGAAGGTCGCATAATTGCCAAGTGTTATTTTTATACAAAGCTTCCATTTCTTCATTCATAGCAGTTTGCCATTCTGGCTTATCTACTGCATCTTCAAAGTACACTGGCTCTTCTGTAGCCATGATGGTAGTCATAAGAGCATAGTTGGTGGTTTCCACTTGAATTGCTTTGCCTTTCTGAGCATATGTCAATCTGGCTGGTGGTCTGCTTTCCCTAGTAGACCGTCTGAGCTGCTGTGGCACTGCTTGGGGTGTTGCTGGCAATTCTTGCTCTTCTTCATCAACCTGTTCTGTAGATGACTGTGAAGTCGATGCTTCTATCTCCTGTGTAGGTGAGGTTTTCCATTCTGATTCCTCATCGAAGATTACATCTCTGGAGATAATGACTTTGCGGTTGATGGGATCATACAATTTGTATGCTTTGCTTTCTTCACTGTAGCCTACCATGATGCATTTGCGTGACTTCGCATCCAATTTCCTGCGATGATCATCATGTATGTGGGCATATGCTATGCAACCAAATATGCGGAGATGCCCAATGCGTGGCTTGTGTCCAGTGAATGCTTCATAAGGAGTCATACCTTGTATCGGTTCGGTAGGAAGCCGATTAAGCAAGTAGTTAGCTGTAGCTATTGCTTCTGCCCAATACTGATTCGGAAGATGCTTTTCACTAAGCATTGCTCTAGCACTGTCTGCTAAAGTCCCATTCTTCCTTTCAACTATTGCATTTTGCTGAGGAGTATCTGCACATGTGAATTGTCTTCGAATGCTGTGATTTTTGCAAAAGTTCATGAAGGCTGAAGACATGTATTCACCTCCTCTGTCTGATCTCATGACCTTGATCTTTCTGCCTGTTTGGTTTTCTACCATGGCTTTGAATTCTTGAAATCTGGCAAACACTTCAAATTTCTCTTTCAGAAAGTAGACCCAACAATATCTGCTGTAGTCGTCGATGAAGGTCAAGTAATAAAGTGAACCATTGATGCTGCGGGTCTGGGCATAACCCCATACATCTGTATGAATCAAATCAAGAATACCTTGTGCACGAGAGGTACTTCTGACAAAGTTGGTTCGCTTTTGTTTGCCGAAGCAGCATGCTTCACAAACTTTTCCAAGAAATTGTAGCTTTGGAATCCCAATTGCCATATTTTGATTCCTTAGATCTAACAAGTACTTGAAGTTGACATGACCATATCTCTTATGCCATTTTGCAGATAGTGGCATCTGTTGCATTTGAGCTGACATGGCATGCTTATCTGGTACTGTAGCTAGCATCCTGTATAAGCGTCCTTCCTTGACACCTTTTGCTACTAGCTGACCTCTTTTGGATTTGTCTCTGATAGTGCATTCATCACCGTCGAAGATGACTTTGTAGTTGTGTTCCGTCATTTGACCTACTGATAAAAGGTTTTGCTGAGCTTCGGAACATAGAGCACATCTTTGACTAATCCTTTTGTACCAGTGAAATTGTTCATAGGGATAACACCTGTCCCTTGAACCGGATTCGGTGTATTGTCTGCTGTGTAGATGACATTCTTTTGACCTTTTAATGGCTTCATTTCTGTGAACCATTCCTGATGATTTGTCATATGAGATGATGCACCGCTGTCGATGTACCAAGGATCCTGTTCCACTTGGTCGACTTGATAGCTGAAATCCTCTTTGGGATTCAAATCAGTGTCTAGGTGCATTGTATCAGTCTGATGCAATTCCTCACTTGCAAGAAACATATTGCCATGTTCATTTGCAAAATGACTGTGACTAGAATGTTCACCACGATGATTTCCTCTTCCTCGGGAATTCCCTCGATTACTGCTGGATTGACCACCTTGGTCATACTGCTTCTTGCGGCAATCTCTTTCATAGTGTCCAAACTTGTGACAATAGTTGCATTGAATGTTTGACACATTGGTGGATGCATTCCCTCGTCCTTGGAATCTTCCTCGGTTGGAATGATTTCCTCTTTGCTGATTTTGATGTTGCTGAGGATGCTGCTGATGCTGATGCTGATTCTGACTTTGATTTTGTTGATGATGATGACCACTTTTCTGATATGATCTACCTCTGTTTCTGCCTTTGCCTCTGCTTCTGTCTGAAGCGGTGAATGCCTGATCATTAGAATGACCTTTACGTGCTTGAATGGCCTGAGTCCTGAGTTCTTCACCAAGTAGAACTGACTGAAGTTCTTCCAGTGTTGGAATTTGCCGTTGGATGGCAATACTCTGGACTAGATTCTCATATCCTTCTCCTAGTCCATTCAGGATTACTTGAACCATTTCTGCGGGATTCATAGTCTCTCTTGCTGCTGCAAGTTGATTGTTGTAGTCTTTGATGCGGAGTACATAAGCATGACCGGTTTCACTGCTGTTGCGGAAACTCTGGTTGATCTGGTTTCTGAGGGTGAGAATCCTGGATGTGTTCTTGGACTCATAGAGAGCTGCGAACATATCCCATGCTTCTTTTGATGTCTTGACTGTGTTGAGCTGTCCTAGCATGACATCTTGCACATTTTGCTTGATCAGGTGATAGGCATACTTGTCTTTCTTATCCCATTCTGCTTGAGCTCGGGCAATGGCAGGATCTGCTACTGGTGCGGAAACTGTTTGTGTAGATGTAGATCCCGATGTAGATCCCGTTGCTGCTACAGATGGAGTAGAGCTACTGGTGGCTGGATCGGCCAATGGTCTAGGTATAGATCCATCGACATACGCCCATTTGTCCTGAAGCACAAGAATGGTCTCCATTCGGTATTTCCATGTACCGTAATTGGAGTTGTCTAACTTAGCAGATGCCTCCAGATTGAGGTTGCTAGTCGACATGGTGCAAACAATGTACTTAAAAGTGTCCTGAAAAACTCTGTATGAATCAACTGCAAATACACTGAAGATGCCAAGTGAAATCTCTGTACCGTCGGTGAAGATAGAACTGCAGTATACAAGATCTGATCTGTGTTACAAGGCTTGTGGCAATGATGCCGGGAATAGCCAAGAGGCTTTACAAGGCTGAAAAATGATGTGCACGATGCCGTGAGATAGCCAAATAGGCTTTACAATGGTGGCATGTGTGTGTGAAATCAAGTGCTATCTGCCCACTGAATCAATCTACAATGCCTCTGAACTCTGAAGTCTGCTCACTGAACTGATGAACGTAAGGTTTCAGGTCATGTAATGATGTGAAATCGGATGTGAGCGTATGGACTGACTCCGAGTAGGTACTAGTCGGGAATTTCGGGCATGGCTTAGATTGGCAACTTGGGGAATTCAAAGCGTCCCCTCTATGGCGATCTAGTCTACTCTCATCTAGATCTAAACCAACCGTCGATCGATGAAAGAGCAGCAAATAATTCCTTTTCCTTTGTTCTTTTTAAGTGCTGGGTCAGATGCGTCGAAGTAGAGGCAAATGTGCGTGAAGGAAGTGGTTTTGTCGGCGAGGCTCAAATGTGAGTGTAACTTGCACCGAAATGTGCGCCTGATGTAACGAGCGCGTAGAGCACGAAAAATCGAGCGACTTTCCTTTTTGGAGCACCCTCAAATTCTTCCTGGATCAAGAGATATGACTTGATCTAGGTGGAGGGGCAAAAGGAGTGCAAATGGTGCTCAATGATGATGTGTCACTGTGAGTCACATGCAGTGATGATGTGGCACTGTGCTTAGCAAGAGGTGTGCCAGTGAAGCTCTGTGCTGAGGTGGCAGGTGTGTGCACATGCAGTGTGTGCACAGTGTGCCTGGCAAGAGACTGTGCCTGCAGAGGTCAGTGCTGACTGGACTGCTGAGGTGGTAGTGCTGAGGTGGCACAGATGATGTCAGCAGGGTGACGTGGCACTGATGACGTGGCCTGATGACATGGCAGATGATGTGGTAGTGCTGACGTGGCAGATGACGTGGCCGTGCTGACATGGCAGTGCTGACGTGGCAGATGACGTGGTAGTGCTGACGTGGCAAATGATGTGGCAGTGCTGACGTGGCAGATGATGTGGCAGTGCTGACGTGGCAGTGACGTGGCAGTGATGACATGGCACTGTGGATAAGGGTGCCACGTGGCTGATCCTTGACCACACCTGTGTGTGTGGTGACCCTGGGTAGATAAGGTTGGGGATAACTGCCACGTGTCGTAAGGACGACGATCGGAATCTTTGAGATTCTGACGGAATCTCAAAGATTCCGTCTTCTTCTTCGTTGGAGCTCTGTGAGCCTTGCCTTGTAGTACTGTCAACCTGGACGCTCCTCCGTCGCTCATGACCGTTGCATCATCGCTGTAAACATTCTGCCTCTAGTCGCTGAGTGGTTCGGAGGTGGCGCTAAGACTGTATATTGCCTTGATTTGGTCGCGCAGATGCGAGATGGCAATGCGTATTCTGGTTCCCGCTTTCTATCTGGTGGTTGCGATGGTTCTGTGCAGGGCGGAGGCCGTTGTATGTGCCTTGCGTTACGGGCTCTGCGCCTGCTGGCTATGGTGGCTTGGCGACGACGATAAGAGCTCTGCTCGCGACAACTGCTTGCTTCGCTGCGACTCCAAGGAGGAGTGAGGATGTGAGCTACGATTCGCTGTGATGAGCCGTGTTGGCAGAGCTGAGCCGTTTGGAGGCGCGCGTTGCTGTGTGTGTGGGCGAGCCGTTGTTGAAGGCGGGCGTGGAAGGAGCTTGGACTGCGACCGTTCGTTGTAGAAGGACTAGAACGAGCCAAAGTCGAACGGCTCGTCTCCAAGGTGGCTATCTTAGAGCTCGGTTGACGGCCCCTTGTCACGAGAGAGGCATTGACCAAGGTACCGAGCCGCCATAGCTCCCACGATGAGAAGAACACCCCAAGAAACGACAGCGAGAATACCGTGGAGATTCTTGAGCTTCTGATGAGGAGCTTGGAATGCAGTAACTGAACCTGTCGTCAGGTCGACTGTTCGCATGCCATTCCTTTGGCCGGTGTTGTGAGGAGCAGCTTTTGTCGTTGAAGGAATCGAGCTTTGTTGGAAAGCTATGCCATAGAAGAAAGTGAACTTCTCACAAAGAACCACATAACTCCGAGAACAAACTTACACAGACCTTACAAACTCCTGAAATGTCTCTCTTTCATACAACCTCACAACGGAAGAGATGTATCTCAGATCTCTCTTTCTCTCGATGAACTAAGAATTCCTTCAATAGAATGAACAGAAATCTCTCAATCTCTCATGAAGAAATCACACATAGAATGGACGGAATTTTCTCTCAACGGAAGTGAAGGGAAGGATCTCACAATCACTCAAGAGAACTCTCAATCTCACAATCTCTCTCACACTCTCAAGAAACTCAATGTCTCAGCGGAAGACAAGAGGGCTCTGATACCATGACAAAATATGAAGAGGGGAGAGGAGAAGAGTGGAGATGAGGAGAGAGGGCACAGCTAGAGAGCACACCACAAATGACTAACTGTACACTAGAATTAGTTGAAAAAATAGAATATATACAAACCCTTTTAGGGTTAGGGTTAGGGGATCTAACCCTTTCCTTTATAGCACTCTATAAGGTTAGTGCTATGCACATATGATCACGTGATGGTGCTATGCACACATGATCACATGATGTTGAGCGTGAACTCTCAACAGAGCATGTACATGATGGGAGGTGGAATGTAGAGATGGAGACATCAAGGGAAGAGAGTCATGCTTTATTGGAGAGATGGGGGGGGAAATCAAAGTACTAGCTAGGTGGCTTTACAAGAATGAGCGTGTTCCATCAAGGAACAACCCCCTCCTTTTATAGCCAAGAGAGGGGGTCTCTCCCAATAAATGCATCCTCCCACATCCATGGTGTGTGTGGGGAAGAGTGTCCCATGTGGGCTAGGTGGTTACACACTCTCAATTGTGTGCGACAACCCTTTGTCTCATTTTTCCACATACATCAACCCCCATATCCCAAGTCTAAGATACTCCCTTGATCTCTTCCCAATTTTATAATACATTCAAACATCTAGGAGGACAAGTGGAGGGTTGGCACAAGGAATCTTGCCACCTCATCCTACTTTCCCATTATTTAACTTGCATTCTTGGACTTTCTACACCCCCCCCCACATGGGCCTATCCTACATGGAGGGAATAATCCAATATAATATCTATCTCCACCTATTTTATATTACTTCTTCCATGGTCCTTGGGCCATATCTCACTAAATGCAGGCGTGGGACCACCTAGGTGGAGGGGTGGTGCATGGAGGACCCATGCCACCTTATCATTTTATATTATTACTACCATAGATTATGTACAACACACCTGATGGGTCCTCTTACATGGAAGGGTGGCACATGATCATGCCCTGCCACCTCATCCCTGGGCCTTATGCACACCATATTTTATTATACTATTGCCACACATACAAGCACACACACATATTTATGCCTTTTACTTTGGTCAAATTTATCCATAATAGTTCCCCCCCCAGGCAGGAATGCACAGCATTTCCATGCCTGGTACCATCACGCACAAAGAAGGGCTTGAGACAACGCTTATTGATCACCTTCTTGCCATATGGCTCATGTAGCTCCTGAACTTATATAGACCCATTGCTACATTCCTTGATGACTTTGTATGGACCAGTCCACAGTGGCAGGAACTTCTTATCCATTTGGTGGTCCAATCTGTTATCAAAGCATAGCACAACATCCCCCTCAGCAAAGTGTCTTTCCCATCCCTTGCGAATTTTAGCATCCAAGTGGGCCTTTTGTCGATTATTCTTTTGGATCTCTATTTGATGTAGTGCAAGGCATCGGGTTTCATCTAACTTCTCAAGTTGTACCAACCTGGCCTCTACATGTTCATCTTCTGTCATCCTCTATTCTCGTGCCAATCTCAAGGTTGGAATCTCTATCTCTAGTGGTAAAATTGCCTCAGTACCATACACCAACTCAAAAGGAGTGTGACCTGTAGATGTTTTATGAGTGATGTTGTAAGCCCACACAACTTCAGTGACCTTCTGATCCCTTACACTGAAAATCAGGTGAAGATACATCCACAAAGCACACATAATAATATGCAGATGCGCCAAATCTCCCCCCAAGCTTGGGGAGCATCCCACCCTTCAAAGAATGTCACCCTTTTAATTACCTCCGATGCAGCAAGTAGCTCAATCACCGCACAATTAGTAGAATTGAAATCAAAGTCATCCCAGTGTACACTAGTTCTTCACCTTGAATCATCCACGGTGTATCATCCCACCCATCGTCTCCTTGAACAATGCATTGTATAATTAGTTGTTGAAGATCGACATGAAGATCAAGAAAGAGATCTTGCTAATTGGTAGCTGTAATGAGTGGAGGACTGAGCACCAAATCGTTGAACTCGTCGAGAAGTGACATAAATATCCACCCTCCTCGTGTGGCGTGCGTCCAAGGAGTGAACTTGAAAAAGTTCAGAATCTACGATCTGGTATCAGATATGAATAGAGCACATGAAATGAAATACTTTTGCTTTTTGGAAACTCCCTCTGGTTAGAGAGTTACAATTCATGAGATTTCACCATATAAGCAATATCATTACACTTTCATCACTTCCTATTTACTGGCCCATTGGTAAGTCTTCCTTTTGTGAAAGGGGAGGTCTTGGGTTCAATTCCCACTCCTTAATAAAAAGAGAGGAGAGGAGAAGAGAAGAGAAAGAGAAGAAGAAGAAGAGGGGCACGAGATTTTTTGTAGGAGCCTGAAAAGTTTGTCCACAACACACAGGTGCGCTAGAAGAGAATTTTTGTAGGAGCCCAAAAATCTATCTGCGATGCGTAGGTGTGCCAGATGAGATTTTTTCCAGGAGCCCAAAAATGTGTCTGCAACATGCAGGTGCGCCAGAAGACGTAGGAACCCAGGAAAACAATCACGAGCTGTTCGCGACGTGCCATAAGACACAGGAATTCAAAAAACAATCATCATTCATGATCTGTTCACGACACATAGATGCACTAGCTGTGACCAGGGGGCATGCGGGTGTTGCAGATGCATATCAAATCTTATTGGGACATCCTTGATTATGGGAAGCATCAGTCCTCCATGGCTGGGGAACTGATAGACTGACAATCTAGAATCGTGACACCATAGTTAAGGTGAATGTGGGGACAGGAGCTATAAAACCAATTGTGCCTAGAGCGTTGGATGACACATCTTCAATGACAATCTCAAGCAAATCAGCTCCCTTGCAATAGCATGCCATAACGGGCAATTCACAAAGCAATGTCAATAACTGGATACAAACATTGGCAACCATTGATAACTGCCATTCATTAGACCCCATCTTCTCATAGATAGATGCTAAGGCACTCCAGGGAGATCCTCCACTCACACATGAAGAACCAATCAATCTAGAGATGCCATTCTGTATGGTTGACCTCGAGTGGGATAATGAACCTGAAGAAGGTACCCATACTAACGATGACTCAGATTTTCCTTGGGACCTTGAAACTGAGGCTGAGAATGCTGAAATTGAAGATCAAATCTTTGACAATGACTTAGCCATTCTGCATGCCCTAATGGTAGTTGAACTCCCAAAATTTGAACTCCAAAGTTGAATAACAGCAGAAGATCCCACAAGAAAGCTGAAGGAGGAAATTGCAGAAAAGCTAAGGCCGAACACTTCAATGAATTCAAACGAGTCCAAACAAGGATCATCAAATTGTACCTTGCAAAGCCAGCTCTCTCAAAATAAGAACCACCGCCTCTTGAATGGTCCCCTGAGGGACTGGAAGGAATATGCACAGCAAATGAACCCTTACTTATTGGAAACACCTTACTAGTGGAAAAGTTACCCCACAATTCCCAACGTAAGAAGTTTCGGAAATATAAGCCATATGTGCGGATGAATCTCGATCAAGAGACTTCAGAAAAACAAAGTCAAAAAGAGCCTAACAAATTGGTAAATGCAACTATGCCACCCGGTACATGTGGCACATGTCAAGCTAGTATAACACCATTAGAGGCTGCGATCTTCGAGAAGTGCCCGAATACTTCAAGAATTACACAAGTGGTAGTGCACCAATAGCAATGCCAAGACCACTAAGGGAATCTGAAGTTCAAGAAACTGATAGCATTGGAGAAAGTCCAATCTATGAGGGACCCGCAAAAACATGCACAAGAAACTCAATGCAGCCACCAAGAGGGACCATCATCCTCTGCCCTTTCAAGACCTCATTCTTGAGAAGGCAAGTGGTCATGAGATGTATACTTTTTGTGATGGTTACTTCGGGCTTTATCAAATTAGAATTGCCAAGGAGGATGTGCTTAAAACCACATTTGCCACACCCTGGGGGACGTTTGCATTCAAAGTAATGCCATTTGGCCTCACTAATGCTCCTGCTACCTTTCAAAGATTTATGCAGATGGTGTTTGCTCCTTATTTGGGGGTTTTCTTGGAGGTGTTTTTAGATGATTTCTATATATTCTCGGCATGAAAGTAGCATGTCATTAAGGTTAGGTTGGCCTTCCAAAGGGTCAATGATGCAAATGGCAGCCTCAACCTTAATAAATGCACCATTGGAGCCACTCAAGGGAGGTTACTGGGACATATTGTCTCATCTGAGGGCATCTAGCCTGACCCCGAGAAGGTAGAAGCTATCCTCAAGCTCTCCTTGCCAACAACCAAATGTCAGGTACACTCATTTGTCAATGTAGCAGGATACTATCACCGCTTCATTGATCAATATGCTGCTTTGACGTGACCCATGACTACGCTATTAAAAGATGGGGTTGATTTCTCTTGGGATGAGGATTGTGATCATGGGTTTATACAAATCAAGAGTGCTCTGGCTTCAGAATCCATTCTATGCAATCCTGATTGGTCAAAGACTTTCTATATCAATCCTGGGTTTGGTGAGCACACTCTGGCGGGTATTCTTCTCTAGCAAGGGGAGGATTGGTTCATGTATCCTATTCGATTTGCTTCTCAACAATTGCTCAAAATTGAATGAAGCTACTCTAAGGTTGACAAGCATGCCTTGTCTTTGGTGTTCTGCATTGAGAAATTTAAGCATTATGTGGTTGGAAAGTCCTTCATTATAATCTCTAGCAATGGTTTTGCAAAGTAGGTTCTTCAATCACCAAATCCCATGGGCCAGTTGGCCAAATGGTTGGTAGTTTTACAAGAATATGATTTTTCTTTCAAAATTGTAAAAGGGGGTTATTCCAACTTGAAGAATGCTTTGATTGATTTAGAGGAGTGCCTTGATGTAACCCTTGTAGCAGCCATAGAAGTTGGGGATCCATGGTATGGTGGTATCTACATATTTTTGACCACTTTCTCCTTTCCTCCAAAAAGTACTAGCTATGAGAGAAAGAAGATCCATAGAGATAGTAGGCGCTACACTCTCTTTGATGGGGTGTTGTACCGTCAAGGCCTAGATGAGGTACTAAGATGGGCCATTGATGCAGATGAAGTACCTAAGGTATTGAAGCATTATCATGATGGATTTCGTGGAGGCCATTATGCCGGTGACTATATAGCTAAGAAAATTTTACATGATGGTAACTATTGGCCGAACTTGTTCAAGGATGTCACTATGTACTCCAAAACTTGTGAACCATGTCAATTCTTTGGTAGGAAGAATTTGCATCCTGGGCAACATCATCCAGTGATGTCCATCCATCTGTTTCAGAAGTGGGGAATAGATTTTGTTGGGCCCTTGCCCATGACTACCCGCAAAAAGAAGTATCTTTTGATAGCCACTTAGTATGTCATTAAGTGGGCTGAAGCTATCACCCTCCCCACTGCAAATAGTAAGGCAGTTTCAAATTTCATATTTGAACGTATCTGCACAAGGTTTGGGACACCCATGGAAATAGTATTTGACCATGGGAGTCCATATTTAAATGAAGCAATGGAGTTGCTCATGGATCGCACGGGTATTGATCATCGCACTTCTAGCATCTATTATCCAGCATCCATGGGACAAACGGAGTGGATCAATGGCCTCCTTTGTAAATCCATGGGAAAAATGGCCACAAGGAATAGGAGCCAGTGGGATCAGAATGTCACTGAAGCTGTGTGGGCTTACAACATCACCCATAAAACGTCTATAGGTCACACTTCTTTCGAGTTGGTGCATGGTACTGAGGCAATTTTACCACTACAGATAGAGATTCCAGCCTTGAGATTGGCACAAGAACAGAGGATGATAGAAGATGAACATGTAGAGGCTAGGTTGGTACAACTTGAGAAGTTAGATAAAATCCGATGCCTTGCACTACATCAAACAGAGTCCAAAAGAATCGACAAAAGGCCCGCTTGGATGCTAAGATTCGTAAGGGATGGGAAAGACACTTTGCTGAGGGGGATGTTGTGCTATGCTTTGATAACAGATTGGACCACCAAATGGATAAAAAGTTCCTTCCACTGTGGACGGGTCCATACAAAATCATCAAGGAACGTAGCAATGGGTCTATACAAGTTTAGGAGCTGCATGAGCCATATGGAAAGAAGGTGATCAACAAGCGTTATCTTAAGCCCTTCTTTGTGCGTGATGGTGCCAGGCATGGAAATGCTATGCATTCCCTACCGGGGGGGAACTATTATGGATAAATTTGACCAAGGTAAAAGGCATAAATATGTGTGTGTGCTTATATGTGTGGCAATAGTATAATACAATATGGTGTGCATAGGGCCCAAGGTTGAGGTGGCAGGGCATGACCATGTGCCACCCTTCCATGTAAGAGGACCCATAAGGTGTGTTGTACATAATCCATGGTAGTAATATTGTAAAATGTTAAGGTGGCATGGTTCCTCCATGTGCCACCCCTCCACCTAGGCGGTCCCATGCCTGCATTTAGTGAGACATGGGCCAAGGACCATGGGAGAAGTAATATAAAATAGGTGGAGATGGATATTATATGGGATTACTCCCTCCATGTAGGATAGGCCCATGTGGGGGGAGTGTAGATAGTCCAAGAATGCAAGTTAAATAATGGGGAAAGTAGGATGAGGTGGCAAGACTCCTTGTGCCAACCCTCCACTTGTCCTCCTAGATGTTTGAACGTATTATAAAATTGGGGAGAGACCAAGGGAGTATCTTAGACTTGGGATATGTGGTTTGATTTATGTGAAAAAATGAGGCAAAGGATTGTCGCATACAATTGAGAGTGCGTACCCTCCTAGCCCACATGGGAGATTCCTCCACACACACCATGCATGTGGGAGGATGCATTTATTGGGAGAGACCCCCTCTCTTGGCTATAAAAGGAGGGGGCTATTCCTTGATGGGACATGCTCATTCTTTGTAAAGCCATCTAGCTAGTACTTTGATTTCCCCCCCTTCCTTTAAAATAAAGCATGAATCTCTTCCCTTGATGTCCCCATCTCTATATTCCACCTCCCATCATGTACATGCTCCTCTTCCCCTTCTCCCTTCCCCCTTGTGCCATAGTCCCCCTCTTCATTCCCACCCCTCTTAATCCCTTTTCCCCACCCATGTTAACGCTTCTCCCCTCACGTTCCCTTTTCCTATATGGCCCATGATCATTGCCATACCTAGCATCTAGCCTTATGCCTTGATTTCTTTTCTAGATAATACCACATCAACTACCATGTCACCTTTTCTGACATCATCATCTACCACATCATCAGTGCCACATGGCACACTCGACCTCTGCAGGCACACACAGTGCTCCACAGTCATTGCATGTGACCACTCCTACCACCTTAGCATAGGGCTCTATTGGCATATCTCTTGCTAGGCATAGTGCCACATCATCACCGCATGTGACCCATAGTGACACACCATCATTGAGCACCATTTGCACTCCTTTCGCCCCTCCACATAGATTAAGTCATATCTCTTAATCCAAGAAGAATTTCAGGGTGCTCCAAAAAGGAAAGTCGCTCGATTTTTTGTGCTCTACTTGCTCATCACATCACGTGCACATTTCAGGGCAAGTTACACTCACACTTGAGCCTCGCCTGACAAAACCACTTCCTTCATGCACATTCACCTCTACATTGATGCATCTGACCCAGCACTTAAAAAGAACAAAACAAAAGGAATTATTTGCTGCTCTTTCATCGATTAATGGCTAGTATAGATCTAGATCAAAGTAGACTAGATCGCCATAGGGAACGCTTTGAATTTCCCCAAGTTGCCAATCGAAGCCATGCTCGAAATTCTCGACTAGTACCTACTCGGAGTCAATCCATACACTCACATATGGTTTCACATCATTACATTACCTAAAACCTTACATTCATCAATTCAGTGAGCAGACTTCATAGAGTATAGAGGCATTGCAGATTGTTTTCAGTGGGTAGATAGCACTTGATTTCACACACACATGCCACCATTGTAAAGCCTATTTGGCTATCTCACAGCATTGTGCACATCATTTCAGCCTTGTAAAGCCTCTTGGCTATTCTCGGCATCATTTGCCATAAGCCTTGTAACATAGATCATATTTTATATATTGTAGTTCTTCATTGATAGTTCAAATTCCACTTGGCACAGTCAGTGTATTTGTAGTTGATTCATACAAAGACACTGTTGAGTACATTTCTTGCACCATGTCTACGACTAGCAACCTCAATCTAGAGGCATCTGCTAAGTTAGACAACTCCAATTATGGTACATGGAAATATCGAATGGAGACCATTCTTGTACTTCAGGACAAATGGGAATATGTTGATGGGTCTACACCTAGACCATTGGACGATCCAGCCACCACCAGTAGCTCTACTCCACCTATTGTCACACAGCACCAGCAACGGGATCTACAATGGGATCTACAGCTATGCAAACAGTTTTCGCACCAGAAGCAGATCCTGCCATTGCCCAAGCTCAGGCAGAATGGGATAAGAAAGACAAGTATGCCTATCATCTGATTAAGCAGAATGTGCAAGATGTCATGCTAGGACAGTTCAACATAGTCAAGACATTGAAAGAAGCATGGGATATGTTCGTAGCTCTCTACGAGTCCAAGAACACATCTAGGATTCTCACCCTAAGAAACAAAAGCAACCAGAGTTTCCACAACAACAATGAAATCGGTCATGCTCATGTACTATGGATAAAAGACTACAAAAATCAACTCATAGTAGCAGGAGAGACTATGAACCCCGTAGAAATGGTTCAAGTCATTCTGAATGGACTAGGAGAGGGATACGAGAATCTAGTCCAGAGTATTACCATCCAATGGCAAATTTCGACACTAGAAGAACTTCAGTCAGTCCTACTTGGTGAAGAACTCAGGACTCAAGCCATCCAAGCACGAAAAGGTCATTCTAATGATCAGGAATTCATAGCTTCAAACAGAAGCATAGGCAGAGGCAGAGGTAGATCATATAAGAAAAGTGATCATCATCAGCAAAGCCAAAATCAGAATCAGCATTAGCAACATCAAAATCAGCAAAGAGGAAATCATTCCAATCGAGGAAGATTTCAAGGACGAGGGAATGTATCCACCAATGTGTCAAACATTCAGTGCAACTACTGTTACAAGTTTGGACACTATGAAAGATATTGCCACCGCAAGAAGCAGTATGACCAAGGCAGCCAATCCAGTGGCAATCGAGGGAATTTTTGAGGTAGAGGAAATCATCGTGGTGGACATTCTAGTCACAGTCATTTTGCAAATGAACATGGGAATATGTTTCTTGCAAATGAGAAAATGTAGCAAACTGATACAGTGTAACACTGATTTCAATCCCAAAGAGGATTTCATCTATCAAGTCGACCAAGTGGAATAGGATCCTTGGTATATCGACAGCGGTGCATCATCTCACATGATGAATCATTAGGAATGGTTCACAAAAATGAAGCCATTAGAAGGACATAAGAATGTCATCTACACAGCAGACAATACACCGAATCTTGTTCAAGGGACAGGTGTTATCCCTATGAACACTGGTACAAAAGGATTGGTGAAAGATGTGCTCTATGTTCCAAAGCTCAGCAAGAACCTCTTGTTAGTAGGTCAAATGACAGAACACAACTACAAAGTCATCTTCGATTGTGCTGAATGCACTATCAGAGATAAATCCAAAAGATGTCAGCTAGTAGCAAAAGGTGTCAAGGAAGGATGCTTATACAGAATGCTAGCTATAGTACTAGATAAACATGCCATGTCAGCTCAACCACAACAGATGCCACTATCTACAAAATGGCACAAGAGATATGGTCATGTCAACTTCAAGTACCTGTTAGATCATCTCAGGAATTAGAATATGGCAATTGGGAGTCCGAAGCTACAGTTTCTTGGAAAAGTTTGTGAAGCATGCTGCTTCGGCAAACAAAAGTGAACCAACTTTGGCAGAAGTACCTCTCGTGCATGAGGTATTCTTGATTTAATTCATACAGATGTATGGGGTTATGTCGAGACCCACAACATCAATGGTTCACTTTACTACTTGAATTTCATCGATGACTACAACAGATATTGTTGGGTCTACTTTTTGAAAGAGAAATTTGAAGTGTTTTCCAGATTTCAAGAATTCAAAGCCATGGTAGAAAACTAGACAGACAGAAAGATCAAGGTCATGAGATCAGATAGAGGAGGTGAATACATGTCTTCAGCATTCATGAAATTTTGCAGAAGTCATGGCATACGAAGACAATTTACATGTGCAGATACTCCTCAGCAGAATGCAAGAGCTAAAAGGAAGAATGGGACTTTATCAGAGTAATGGTTAGTGAGGAGCATCTTCCGAATCAGTATTGGGCAGAAGCAATAGCTATAGCAAACTATTTGCTTATTAATCAGCTTCCTACCAAACCGATACAGGGTATGACTCCTTATAAAACATTCACTGGACATAAGCCACACATTGGGCATCTTCGCATATTTGGTTGCATAGCATATGCCCACATACATGATGAACATCTCATAGGAAATTGGATGCAAAGTCACGCAAATGCATCATGGTTGGCTATAGTGAAGAAAGCAAAGCATACAAGTTGTATGATCCCATCAACCACAAGGTCATTATCTCTAGAGATGTAATCTTTGATGAGGAATCAGAATGGAAAACCTCACCTACACAGGAGATAGAAGCATCGACTTCATAGTCATCTATAGAACAGGTTGATGAAGAAGAGCAAGAATTGCCAGCAACACCCTAAGCAGAGCCACAGCAACTTAGATGGTCTACTAGGGAAAGCAGACCTCCAGTTAGATTGACATATGCTCAGAAAGGCAAAGCAATTCAGGTGGAAACTACACCAACTATGCTCTTATGGCTACCATCATGGCTACAGAAGAGCCAATGTACTTCGAAGATGCAGTAGACAAGCCATAATGGCAAATTGCTATGAATGAAGAAATGAATGCTTTGTATAAGAATAATACTTGGGAATTATGTGACCTTCCACCAGGAAAGAAGGCCATAGCAAACAAATGGGTATACAAAGTGAAGTACAATCCAGATGGAAGTATTCAGAGATACAAATCCAGACTAGTTACAAAAGGATTTGCACAGCAATATGGTCAAGATTATGATGAGACTTATGCTCCAGTAGCAAAGATGGATTCCATACGGTTGTTGATATCACTAGCAACACTTAGCAGATGGAATGTGTATCAGCTTGATGTCAAGAATTCATTTCTCAATGGTTACCTAGATGAGGAAGTCTACATACAACAACCAGCAGGTTATGTTGAACTAGGAAAGGAGAATAAGGTTTGCCATCTCAAGAAAAGTCTCTATGGCTTAAAGCAAGCACCTAGAAGTTGGTACATCAGAATTGACAAGTATTTTGCTAATATGGGATACATGAAATCCAATGTAGATCATACTCTCTACTACAAAGTTCAAGGGGAAGATATTACTATTGCACTTTTGTACGTAGATGATCTGGTTGTGATAGGAAGCAAGGATAGCTTCATCAGAAAACTAAAACAAGACTTATCTATAGAGTTCAACATGAAAGATCTTGGACTTATGCATTATTGTCTTGGAATTGAGTTCTGGAGAGATTCAGATAGCACATTCATGAGTCAACTCAAGTATGTTGACAGTCTCCTGAAGAAGTTTCATATGGCAGATTGCAAGATTGCAGCCATTCCCATGGAGCAGAGTTTGAAACTTACTAAAGATTCGAAAAATCCTATAGTCAATGATAGATACTATAGGTAGCTCATCGGATCTCTTATATATCTGACAATCACACATCCATATATTTGTTATGCAGTAAGCTCACTAGCACAGTTTATGGCAAATCCAAAACAGTCTCACTGGAATGCAGCCAAAAGAGTCTTGAGATACATCATAGGTACAAGATAGTTTGGGATAGAATATAGAGGAAGTTATCCATGATTGCATGGATACTGTGACAGTGACTATGCCGGAGATCACGAGACTAGGAGATCAACACAAGGACATGCATTTTTCCTTGGTCAAGGTGCTATATCATGGTTATCAAACAAACGGCAACGAGTTACAATTCCTACATGCACAGAGAGAAGCTCTCCAACTTGTATAAATACCTCATAATGGAATGAAGCCCACACTCTTTGGGGCATTGTGTTTAGTTCTACTTTGGTATTCCAAGCAATTGTCTCAAGTATCCATGCTTCCTTGCACTCCACGTCCAAAATCATGTCCTAATCTTGCAACTCCTCCTCCCCTCTCCTCCACCCTTGCAACCCATCCTGTCCCTCTCCTCCTCCCTGCTCCTCCTCCCTTCTCCTGTCCATGCTCCCTTGCACTGCACGTCCAAAAGCATGTCCTAACCTTGCAACTCCTCCTCCCCTCTTCTCCAACCTTGCAACTCATCCTCTCCCTCTCCTCCTCCCTCCTCCTCCTCCCTCCACCTCCTCCTCCTCTAGTTCGTTGGCATACATCACAGCCTTTTACATATTCATAGGCACCTGCTGACAGTGTTGGCCACTAGTAGCCTGCGAGGAGAACTTTTCTTGCTGTGGCTTCTCCTTGGAAGTGTCCTCCTGCAATGCCTTCATGGACTTCACTCAAGATTGGTAGGATCTCATGAGGCATTACACATCTTCTTAATATCTGGTCCTTGCCCATCTTGTACAGTTGTCCTGTAATGAGTTGATAGGGTGCAGCCTTTAGAATCAATGTTCTGGCATCTACTGCTTTCATGTGAGGGGGTGGTCTTCCTGCCATCAAGTACCCAATGATATCTCCACACCACTCTGGAACAACATCTATTTGAAGTATTGTCGCATTTGGTAAGTCGTCTTCTACTCCAGTGGCTTCTTCTCCTGACTTGACCCGAGACATGTGATCGACAATGTAGTGTTGGGCACCTTTATGAACCACTATTTTGAAGTTGAATTCTTGTAGCAAGAGGAGCCATCTGGTTATTCTTCCTGTGGTACACGGATGGTTCACAAGATAAAGCAATGCTTGATGGTCAGTGTAGAAGACAAAATCATTTGCTGGTAGATAGTGCCGAAATTTCTTTACACTATATACCATTGCTAGGGCTTCTCTTTCTGTGGTTGTATAGTTGATCTCTGCATCATTGAGTTGTCGACTGGCGAAGTAGAAGGGGTAGTCTTTCGTATGTTCACCAAGTTGACAAAGCACACTCCCAATTGCATACTTGGATCCATCAGTATAAACATGAAAATCAATATCCCAATTGGGAGATATAAGGATGGGTGCTGTGATTAGGCACCACTTTAAATGCTCAAAGGCTTGGTCGCACTCTTCGGTCCATAAGAACTCCACTAATAATTTGTAAAGTGGTCTAGCTATCATGGCATACTACAATATAAATCTTCTATAATAGCCGGCATGTCCCATAAAGACCTGTACACCTTTGGAATTTGTAGGAGGAGGCAATTCCATGATGATTTTGATTTAGTCCATGCCAGTTGCAATCCCATGTTGAGAGATGATGTGTCTCAAAACAACTCCGTGGGTGACCATGAACTGGCATTTTGTTGGATTTAGGGAGATGCCATACTCCCTACATTTGATTAGTACTTCTTCAAGACATTTGAAGTGGTCCTGTTTGTGCACAAATCATCCAAGAACACCTGTAAAAACTTATTCAAAAATGACTTGAAAGCTGTGAACATGACTCGCTGGAATGTGGCCGGGCATTACAAAGGCCGAATGGCATGACTCGATATGCAAAAATACCCCATTTTGTAGCAAATACTGTTTTTGATTGGTCTTGAGGAGCAATTTGCACTTAGTTATAGCCATTGAAGCCATCCAAGAAGCTATATATTTCGGATCCTGCCACCTTTTCCAACATTGTTTCTGTTAAGGGTAGGGGATAATGATCCCTAATTGTGGCGGCATTCACATTTTTTAAGTTTACGCATATTTTGAGCTTCTTGTTGCGTTTAGGCACAATGACAATGGGTGAAACCCAATCAGTGTGCTCTATCTCGTAGATGAATCCGGCATCTAGGAGTATTTCTAGCTCGTCATATTTAGGATTTGTGCGATAAGGTCCACATACCTTAGGGTGAGCACCTTCCCTTATAGGTATCATGTGTACTGCCACTTCTGGTGAAATTCCTTTCATCTCTTTGTATGACCATGCTAGGCAGTCATGGTATTCCATTAAGAGTTCTTTGAGTTTGATTTCATCTTCTTGACGGAGCTGTTTGCCAATGAAAACCAATTTTTCTTCCTCCCCTTCAAGGGTGAGGTTTATTGTGCGTGTTTTTGCTGGTCCCTCATATATTGGAGTTTCACCAATGCTATCGGTTTCTTGAACTTTAGATTCTTTGAGTGGTCTTGGAATATCTATTGGCGCACTACCAGTTTTATAATTCTTGAAGTATTCCGGCACTTCTCGAAGATCGGCCTCTGATGGGGTTGAACTAGCCTGACATGTGGCATGTGTACTAGGTGGCATAGTTGCATTTATTAATTTGTTAGGCTCTTCTTTTCTTTCTTTAAGGGTTCATTTGCTGTGCATACTCCTTCCAGTCCCTCAGGGGACCATTCAAGAGGTGGTGGTTTTGATTTTGAGGGAGCTGACTTTGCAAGGTACAATTCGACAATCCTTGTTTGGACTCGTTCGAATTCATTGAAGTGCTTGGCCTTGGCTTTACTGCGATTTCCTCCTTCAGCTTTGTTGCGGGATCTTCTGCTGTTATTCAATTGCGGAGGTTCAACTTTTGGGAGCTCGACTGCCATTAGGGCATGCAGAATGGCTAGGTCATTATCAAAGATTTGATCTTCAATTTCAACATTCGCAGCCTCTGTTTCAAGGTCCCAAGGAAAATCTGAGTCATCATTGGTATGGGTACCTTCTTTAGGTTCATTATCCCACTCACAGTCAGACATAAAGAATGGCATCTCTAGATCGATTGGTTCTTCATGTGTCGGTGGAGGATCGACCTGTAGTGCATTAGCATTTATCTGTGAGAAGATGGGGTTTAATGAATGACAGTTGTCGATGGTTGCCAATGTTTGTATCCAGTTATTGACATTGCTTTGTGAGTCACCCGCTATGGCATGCTATTGTAGGGGAGCCGATTTGCTTGAGATTGTCATGGAAGATGTGTCATCCAATGCTCAAGGCATAATTGGTTTAATAGCTCCTGTCCTCACATTCACCCTGACTGCAGTGTCTCGATTTTGGATTGTTAGTCTATCAATTCCCCAGTCATGGAGGACTGATGCTTCCTGTAACCAAGGACGTCCTAGTAAGATTTGATAGGATTTTTTGGGGAGATCCAAGATTGTGAATTGAAGGGAAAAGCAGACTCCTGCGATCTTTGTGGACATGCCATTCACTATCCCCAAGGGTTTAGCCCGTGAATCATCGGCAAGGCGTATGTTGAAATTAGCCTTTTGCATTGGTGGGAGACCCCATTCTTCGTAGAGCTCCTTTGATAGAACATTGACACCTGCTCCACCATCCACTATGGCTTGGACTTCATTATATGCCTTGTGGATCAAAGGCACAGTAATTGAGAGTGCTCTCAACGGAAGCAAGAACGAAAGAATGAGAGAGAGAGAAGCATTTTAGGCCACATTGCACTTGTTTGGGATATCCAATTCTACTGACGTGTATCATCGGAGGGGGAAACACCGACGGCTGAAATTTCGCTATTCCCACGAATTTTGAATTTTCACACCTCCCGTACATCAAATCTTGGAAGATTTAAGTACCTGCAACCTGCCCTTGCCTTGCAAACGTCGTGCAACCTGCACGCACCTCAATGTGACCTTGCACAAACTTTGGTTTGCCATTGTCTTCTTTCAGGTAAGTTGTCTTCTATTCTTTGCTTGCCTCACCAACTAGCATGCTACGGTGTCTTAGAAAGTACTCTTTTTAGCAAAGGTTCTAGCATAGATATAGTACTAAATTGTGTACTTAAAGGCACTGATAGTTGGATTATATTTCCACATATTGAGGAATCCACGATCTACAATTTGCAATCCACTCTCAATCAAGGATGATTTCCTCGCACATCGAGAAATCTGTGATCTGCAATCTACTCTCAATTGACTCTCTTCTCTCTCGTGGAATCACTCGCACATGTTTCAAACCATTGACAATCGACTCTCTTCTCTCTCATGGAGTCCTGTTTGTGTCCTTGCAATTATCTCCGCTCATCTTCACTAGAGGTCCATTGTTCTCTCTCCCGGCTCTCTCCATTCTCTATGCAAACTGGGTCTCCCCTTCTCTCTCATTGAAGCCCTCGCACTTTGGACTGTATGTTCTCTCTGGCGCAAAAACTAGTTATGTTTGAGTGATTCTACAGCGCTCTCTCTCTCTCTCTCTCTCTCTTTCTCATATAGTAAGATTGAGCATGCATGTTTTGATGTATTGTCTTCTTGTGTCATTCATTAATTTATGATTTACCATTGAAATACAGTTGTGCATAGGATGTGTTCTGGAAAGACAACACCAGGGTTTTTCCAAACAAGAAGGATGTTTGGAGGCATAGGCTTGGCCCAAAAAAGTATGCAATACATCCCACCCATTTCTTGGAGCTCATAGAGGTGCATCTTCCTTCTTTCAATGAAGCCCAAGTTACACACTATTATTTGGTACTCTTTACAACTATTTAGTATTGTCAGGGATAATATTAGTATTGTTCAGATGTTAAAGCTAACATTTAACACTATAACAGACTCTATATGAAGTGAATTTAGCACTAAATCATAGAATCACAGTACTAAATTTACTAAACTGGGGACTTAATATGTTTATAGTATAGACCATATTTTAGAAATCAGTCCTAGGAATAAAGATAGGATAAAATAGTATTGTTTGCTCTTTCAAGTCAGTTATTATGACTAAATAGAATACTAGTTATGACTAAATAGTACTATTTAGTGTTAATTTTAGTAGTGTGTGATGTTTGAAATTGTTTGTATTAGAGAAGGACTTCGAGCGTAATCATTCTCTCCTTGCACTAACCCTGCTACTAGTACTATATAGTATTGTTTAGATATTGTTCTCTTCCTTGCCTTAACTCTGCTATTACTATTATTAGTTCTATTTAGTATTATTTTGCAGTATTTTAGTGCTATTTAGTACTATGTAGCACTTAGTAACATTTAGCACTGAGTAAGTACTATTTACTGAGTACTATTTAGGACTCAATAGTTCTTAGTGCTTAGTAATATTAGCACTTAGTAAGTACTCTTCAATACTATCTAGTACTTAGTAATATTCGCACTTGCTATTCAATACTAATAGTACTATATATCACCTACTAATATCACACTTACCATCTAGCACTTGCTATTTAGTACTAATAGTACTACAAATCAAGCATTTACTATTTAGTAATATTAGCACTTACTAATATTAACACTTCCTATTTAGTACTATCTAGCACTTACTAGTTGTTTAGTACTATCCAGCACTGGTAATATTAGCACTTACTAATATTACCACTTAATATTTAGTACTAATAGTACTATCTAGCACTTAGTAATATTAGCACTTACTAATAGTAGTATCTAGCACTTAGTAATATTAGCACTTACTAATAGTGTTTAACTAGTAGTTAGTAATATTCGCACTTAGTACTATCTAGCATTTAGTAAAATATTTAGCACTTAGTACTATGTAAACATATTTAGTACTATCTAGCATTTACTCTTTAGTACTATCCAGAATTTACAACAATACTTAGCACCTAGTACTATTTAGCATTTAGTACTAACTCATAGTTAAGTCTGAGTAATTGAGTGATAGAACTTAGAAAAATAATGATGGCACTCTAAGTTTTAAATAACTTATAGTTTTTTTGTTTGCTATCTAGGTTTAAATAATACTGATTGTTGATGATTGATTTTGTAGGTAGAATTCTTCCTTAATTTCAAGGACGAGATCCTTCCATAGATATTGTTTTCAGTTCTTTTCAAAATCTGAAGCCCTATTTCATTAAAAAATTGAAGGAAAGGAATACTTGTTGTTGTATTTACCATACAAGAATAGACTTGTTCCAACTAGCAGTGAATTCCATGAGGTAGAATAGCACATTGTTGCATGGAGATATATGTGATTGCTTATGCAAGGTTTGTAGGCCCCAAGGGGAGGACACGTGTGTTGCCCACACCAGCTGTTGTCCTTCTGTGTCTTAAATGTGGCATTCGACAGTATGTCCAAAGGAAAACGATGCTGAATGGCACAAGCTTGAATGCTTATTGCACAAATGTGACAAGTGCCCACAACCATTGTTTTGCCCATGTGAGTTGGATGATGCAAATGGTGCATTGATAAGATGGAATACGTATGAATATGTCATCAATGATATAGGAAAAAGTGATGCAAAGAAAAGAATACAATTTTTATACAAGGAAACTCCTCCATCCATCATCATCCCTTAATAATTGCAACACTTAAATGTGTTTATCACTCACAACTTCCATAGTTACTGGCAATACTCTCAATTCAAAGAGTGCACCACAAATTTTCCTAATGATGTGGCGCTTTCAGTCGTTGAACTTGCAAAGAACTATACATTCAAAGTGCAGAATGAGGTTCAATCAATGCATTGGCATAATGACCAAGTGACCATCTTGGTTCATATTTGCTATTAGAAGGAGACGAGCGAGATAAAAAAGCAATCCATCTTTTACATTTCAGATGACAAAGAACATGACGCACTATTTGTGTAGCATTGCTAAAGGATGTCCTTGCTCCACATCCACATCCTTGGTTGGCTACTTTAATACTTTCCTACACCATACCTTAGCCTCTGATTTATGTGCTCATGGCAACATATCTCAACATCTCTCTCTTTCTCTCTCTCTCTCTCCCTCTCTCTTTGTATGTGTGTGTGTGTGTCTCTCTCTTCTATAATAGAGGAGAATCCACTGACCATAATCTGTTATTTTTTATTTTTTCCAAATTACCAAAAAATCTAGAAAAATAATTTCATGGAAATTTTTTTAAATCCCATTCTCCACAAGGATTAAGAGATTGGCACCAGCGCAATTCTCCACAATCCCATATCGAGATTGTCACCATTGCCAATCTACTTGTGGGATTATGAAGCATGGCAGTGGTGCCAATCTCCACATGGGTTTTTGGAGTATGGCACTAGTGCGAATCTCTAGAAAAGTCTCTTATTGCATGGGAGGTTTCCATGAAAATCATTTTAAAAAATAATTTCATGTAAATTTTTTCTAGATTTATTTCCAGCAAAATTTTTGGAGAATCCATGTGGATTTATGGAGAATGACACCAGTGACATTCTTCACAATCCCACATGGAGAATGGCACTGGTGCCAATCTCCACGCAAGTTTAGAAAATTTTAAATTTCCCTATACAGAATGGCTATGGTGCCACTCTCCATGTTGGTTTAAGGAGATTGGCACCAGTGCCATTCTCCACAAACCCAAAGCCATTTTGCATAGGGAAATTTCAAATTTGCTAGACTCACATGTTGATTGGCAAGAGTGCCATTCTCCATGTGGCATTGTGGTGGAGATTGGCACCAGTGCCATTCTCCACATTTGGAATTTAGAGAAAGTTTTATCAAATTACTAAAATTTTTAGGGAAATAATTGATGCTTTCATGGAAATTTTGATTAGACCAATTCATGGATTTTGGAGATTGGCACCAGTGCCATTCTCTGAAAACCCACAATGGGATTGGCATTAGTGCCATTTCTCCATGTGGGTTTGTGGAGATGGTGCTAGTGCCATTATCCATAAGCCCACATGGAGAGTGGCACTAGTGCCATTCTCCATAAGAAATCTAGGCTCACGTGGAGAGCGGCACCAGCTCCATTCTCCACAATCCCACATGTAGAATGGCACTTGTGCCATTCTCCCCATTGCGAGGACAGACTTGCATAATTCTTTGTTGTTCTTATGAAATTATTTGGTTGTAATTTTTATCAAAATTTCATTTCCTATAATCATAATGGCAGGGGATGGCTACCAAATGTGGGGACAAGGTCATGATGATGGTGGGAAATGAAGTGGTTGCAATTGGTGCAGTGTGTGTAATAGATCCAAAAGGCTACTATAGTGGTGTGAAGATTGGGGCAGAAAATGTATCAGTGATAGTGGAGTAGTCTATCAATAGTGACATGCTCTTGCCATTTTCTACTATGGATGCAATGCTTATTGGTGAGGCACTTTGGAGCATTGTCAAGCGGCCTAAGACCTCTCTAAAACATGTTGGTGATTCTTTAGATGATCTGGTAACTCAAAAAGCCACACCAAAGGAGTTTGAGCAACCTTATGTTGAGGCAATACTAGTTTCTTAATTGGAAACTGACAATTGCATTCATGAATCTTGGAAAGAGAAAAAGGTTTTGTGGGATGATAGCAAAACAAAGACCATGGGAGAAGTTGTGATCTTGTATGTTTTCCTAGGTGACTCTATAAACTTTGATTTATTGGGTAACGATTGCATTGGTGTGGGCATTGAAAAGAAAGAACAAATTATAAAGAGTGACTTAGGGTCATGGATGTTTTTATCAAAGCTATGCTTATTTATTAATATAAAATATTGGCAAAAGTTTATATGGGTCATTTTTTAAGTTTCACAATATTGATAGAACTTAGTACACTTTTATATATTTTCTTTTGATTTTTGAAGTAAAACCTGTGAATCTTGGCAAAATTTAAATTTTTTTTTGCATAAAAGTTTCAAATCCTGGCTAATGTTTCAAACATTTATTTTTATTAGGGCATACAAACTTTCGACACCAATATAAACTTTTAGCTTCTTAACGAAACTAACTTGAAAAAATAATCCATGCTTAGGGTCTTCTATGCAAGATGTGGGATCTCTCATCCTAGTTAAGTGGCCCATCAAGCAGATTACCTTACATGATGGAAGCCCATTGCAACAATATGTGCTCATGAGCCAGGTTGATGGCATAGATGAGGTGGTCAATGATCGAATGTTGAAATAGGATGCTCGACCTTCAAAGAAAAGAAGGTACACTTTCATTAGCAAGGTACCTAAGCAAAGGGATCCTCCAATGCCCATGTATGAAATGTCAATCGAGTCGGTGTAGTAGGTTTCTTCCATGGATCAATAATTGTGGTAGTAGGTGTTGCCACCATGTTGAGTGAGACCTCTTAATGTCTGTAAGGAAGACTTTTTGGGATGTCATCTCCTTGTAGTCTTATACAAACTTTATATATGATGTGTTGTCAACGGCTTGGCATCGTGACTGCATTGGGAGGATACACTACAACTTTAGGGTAAATAGTTGGGATGTGTGTTTCAGAGCATGGTATGAGATGCATGGAATCCCAAGGGCATCATTTTATCAATATAGGGAGCAATTTGAGAGTGGTGTGTGACGATATGTGCATGTGAATTTTGGGATTGTGACGAGGAGCAAGGTGCACATAGGTATGGGTAGGGCTCTCATTCAACACTTTGTGGATAATAGCATAGAGCATATGCCTCACAATAGTAGAACCATGTAGGATGGTTCTAGAGAGACACAGCAAGTGATACCTGAAGTGTATAAGAAGATATATGTCAAAAATGCAGCCCTTGCTAAGACAAGTGAATTCTCTAAATGTAGCTTGTGCAATCGGATCAAGGCTCAATTGGTAGCCACAAAAAGTCAAGATGAGCACAACTCGTTGATGGAGGAGAGAAAGATTCATATGATACCACAACATAGTTGCAGGAACTTGTACTATGCATGGTGTAGATACTCCAAGATGGATCCAAAAAAGTTTGTATGCATAATCCATGAAAAGATGGACCAAAAAAAGATGGTGATTCCAAGACTTTGGGTGAGGTCCAAGGACATCGATTATCTTATTCTCTTTGGTTGCTTTTCTGAATCTGCCTGGACTCACTTTCATTTCATGCATATGTATGTCCATTTTTGGTCCTTTTTATATATCCTTATTTGGATTTGTGCAGTTTTCCTTGAACCCTAACCTTAAATCCTACCCCTAAATCCTAAACCCTAATCGATAAACCTTAACCCCTAACCCTAAATCCTAAATCTTAACCCCTATTCACTAAGCCCTAAACCCTAATCTTATCCCTCTAAACCTAGACCCTAAACCCTAAACCCTAAGCCCTAACCCCTAAACCCTTAATCCCTAATCCCTAAACCTTAACCCCTAAACCGAAACCCTAAACCCCTAAACCCTTACTCCTAACCCCTTAAACCCTAAACCCTAAACCCTAAACCTTAATCCATAACTCCTAAATCCTAAATCCTAAACCCTATACCCTTAACTCCTAGACCCTAAACCCTAACCTAAACCCTAAACCCTAAACCCCTAAAGCCTAACCCATAATCCCTAAACCCTAAACCTAAACCGCAAGTCCATGTGCCACCCTTCCATGTAAGAGGACCCATAGGTGTGTTGTACATACATAGTACATGGAAAAAATAATATAGTATGATGAGGTGGTAGTCTACCCCAACGTGCCACCCCTCAACCTAGGTGGTCCCATGCAGACATTAAGTCAGATATGGCCAAGGTCAATGGGATATATAGTATCAAATAGGTGGAGGTGGAAAAGTATCTTGGGCCAGCTCCTCCATGTGGGTTGGGAGTGGTTGTGTATGGTCCAATAGATAATATTTCAATAAGGGGAAGAGTAGGATGAGGTGGCAAGAATCTTTGTGCTAGCCCTTCACTTGTCCTTCTAGATATTATAAAATTGAGAATGAGCTGTGGGGCATCTTAGACCTGGGATAAGAAGGCTTGATTTTTGAGGAAAAGTATTCTCACATGCTATTCAGAGTGTGCATCCTCCTTGGCCACATGGGAGATGCCTTCACACTCACACTATGCATGTGGGAGGATGCATTTGTTGGGATAGACCCTCCTTTTGTTTATAAAAGGAGGGGCTATTCCTTGATGCAACACACTCACTCTTGTATAGCCACCATGCTCTTGTATATTGCATCATTTCCATTGCTCTTTCTCCTTTAATGTCTATATCATTCTTCCTTCTCCTTGTCCTTTTCATGTCATGCTCTATTGATGTTTATACCATCTCCCCTACCCTTCTTTCCTCTCCTTCCCATTTCTCCTTTACCCACATTGCCACTCTTTATTCCCTTTTCACTCATTCCTATGGTTGCAAAGCCAGAAGAATGGTTTTTCTTGTTGCCTTGTGGTGGTTTCCAAATCCCACTATAGTGCACTACTTGCATTTCCCCCTTGTTTCATGCTTCTCTTATCCACTTACCAATATCACCCTTGTATTTCTTTCTAGCATGCTTGGTGTGTTGAATAAAACCTGTGGAACCTATGAAACAGACGTTATACACGGTCTCATAACCTTCTAACCCAATCCTCTCTCCAATAAATATCTCTTGCTCTATGAGAGTGCAATAAAGTTCACATTTCCTATGTGACTACCTTGATGTGGTACCTTGTGATCTCTGCTCCCTCACTACTCTCGGCTCCACAAAGGACCCACTCGAGAGGGGTGCGAGGCGGGGCAGGGCAAGGGGGGGTTGAGTGATAGCAAGGGTGGGGGGAGGGAGGGGGGAGGGCAACAGGTGTGGACAAGACAAGTAGGGGGGAGGGAAATGGGGGGGGTGTTGGAGGGGTTAGGGCAGGGGCGGGGGGCATGATGAAACCCTAAACGTAATTAAAAGGGGTGTCAAAAGATGATGGGCCTATATAAAACGTTTTTAAAATGCCTAACTCTCATTATTCAATGGCATAAGTGAAGAACATTGCTAGACTCATAGGACGCTGCCTCCACCCTTCCTCGTCTAATTCCACCACCTCCATGGCATCTGCACACACAAACCTAACCGGGTCCGATGGTACCTCATCAGACTGTCGTGAGCCCTCCCCTCACTCTTGTGAGCCCTCCCGAACTCTCGTGAGAGGCTTTCGGATAGGGGTCAATAGACTGAAAGAAAGAGCACAATCTTCCCTCTCTCAATGATAAAGCCCATCGTGGACATGGTACCTGTGCCCGTAAACTGGATAAAGAAGACGTTGAGGAAGCCCCATCCCAAAAAAGTACAAAGGATCAGTGCAAAGAAGAGTAGCGCAAGAAGTTCAAGGTAGACAAGAGGCCATGGAACCATATTTGGGTAACTGTACAGCCCCACCAAGAGTCAGGAAGCCATATAGAGTAAAGCCAAGAGTGCAGGCCCTAAGGGAGATCAGACAGATGCAAAAGACCACTGACAACCTGATCCCATGTGCTCCCTTCTAACATATGGTATAGGAGATAACACAGGGGTACAAGGATGATGTACGATTCAGCACAAGAACTATGGGGGCACTCCAGGAGGCTGCGGATCAAGTCATTACTTCTTTGTTTGAAGATGCCAACTTGTGTGCCATCCACACAAAGCACGTCAGGGTCATGGGGATAAGGACATGGCTCTGGAAAAGTTGCTATGGATAGACCCAAGCTTGAAGCCCTAGAATCTTTTAGAGCCCACCCTTAGGACTTAGACTACCAAGTGTCGATTTTTTTAAATAAAATATATTAACATTTTGTACACTATTGCATTGTTCTGAATTCTCCATGTTTATGACTAAAGGTACTGTTCATTTTAATGTAACTTTTGAATTCTACCAAATCCTGGAGGAATTGCATCGTGGCATAGAAGGGAAAAGTATCTAGGATGTTGCGAGAAGCCCAAAATTCCCTAAACCTACCACGACTGGCATTTAGGCATTTTGGCAAGTCTAAAATTCCCAAATTCACACCGTGGTGGGTTTAGGGAATTCTAGGCTCTTCGCGACATCCCAGATACTTTTCCCTTCTGTGCTACACTGAAATTCCTCTAAGATTTGATAGAGATGAATTTTGGGATACCTAGAATTGGTGAAAATCAAACTAAATTGGCTAGAAATGCATTAAATTAACACAATTGAACAGATGGAGAAAATATATCAAAGACTTTAAAAAAATACAATGGAATAAATATTATGAAATCATGACAAGCAATGACGGTTTAAAACAAATACGAAAGACATGTAGTCATTAAAGTCATGTATCGATTGAAATATATGTTTATATTTACAAGAGGTCTCATAGGCTATCTTTCTTCTTGGCTTGCTTGAGTACATTGAGAATAGGGGTCTTTGAATCCCCTAGTGGACTCCTAGATATAAACCTAGCTACAATAGCACTAACATCCTCCTCTCTTGCTATTGCCAAAAAACATAGCTGTTGCCGTTAAAAACTCTGCCATGAATGTTCGATCCAAAAGCATTGATAGTAGCCAGGCGGTGTACCAAAATCATTTTGCCTTCATTTTGAGTAATGTTGGAGTATCCAATAGCATGCAAAAATGCTTGCACTTCAGCAACTCCACAGGCCCTCGAGGAGAATGCTTGCTATGGAAGACCACGAGGTGCTCTACAACTTTACCGAGGTAATGGGCCAAAGAATGATCTCGCCCAAATGCGCTGTGAACATTACCCTATCGAGATGAGAATTCATCAGCCTCAAACACCTCCTACAACAATTCAACAAACATTAGAAGACCAAAAAAACAAATTATACTGAAAGAATATCAAAATAAAAAATATTGCTCAAAAGTTACCATTATAGAATCATCGGCTTCTATCCCTTCCTCATTTGCAATGTTGATGGAACCAGGTGTTGTGTCATGTTCCATTTGGGAGGTGGAAGATTTCTCCTGACCTGTCTTGGAGGTGGAAGCTTCTGCATGAGAGGGCTGTGCATCATATATGGACATCTCTGCATCCCTCATTGAAACCAACATCATCGAGAGAAACTCTTCCAATTCCGAGTGCCTCATCCTCTCGTAGTACAAAAAGAACCTCTATGTCATTGAGGAATACGTACTCTTCTTCATCAATGATGCGTGGGGACAAGGACCATAAGTCTTCTTCTAGGTCAGTGGTCTCCGATGCAGATTCTTGCTCTACTGGGGTTTCTTGAAGTAGGCTCAATGCTTAAGCTGCTTCCTTTGAGGCAGTCGATAGAGCGAGCGAGGAAAAGCGAGCGGGCCCAAAAAAGCGAGCGAGCTTTTCCACAATTTCCTTATCGAGGTACTCAACATAGCATTGTGGAAACCACTATTTGGGAAGATTCTCGAAAATAAAACTTATGTTACTATGTGTAACTATACCAACATTGCGAATTATAGTCTACCTTAACTTCCAATTGGAGCCATACTCACATTATGCAACAATAATATGTGGGTTTGAAAGAAACCGAATTTCCACTCCAAAGCGGATTCCATTATTGATAGAACAATTCTTTTGCATTTGAAATGGGTCTTATTATCAAACTCCTTCAATAATCAAAACAAATGCGTTGCTTGATATGTTGAACTTAGTAACGTAAACATCACTTCACCCATATGCAGGGAAAAAAACAATCTGTAGACTTCATAGCATGGGATTGCGTCAACACTTATGACATTCAAAATGGTTCTTCTTATTAAAAGTGTTATCAACCATGAAAGAAGTGAATGTTTAAAAATAGTTCACTCGTATGTTGGAAAACTCGTGTCATTTATGACATTCAAAATTGTTCTTGCAACCATCCTGTATATAGTTCCTAGAGATTTTGCCCAGACTTCCAACCCCTTCCCTTCAACCACTAAGAGGTATCTAATAGTTTTATAGAACACTTGAGATATCATCACCTCCTAATACAAAACCATTATTACTATTTGTAGAACACTTGAGATATCATCACCTCTTAATACAAGACCATTCTTACTATTTGTAGGACACTTGAGATATCATCACTCCTTCCCTTCAACCACTAAGAGGTACCTAATACTTTTGTAGAACACTTGAACCATTCTTACTATTTGTAGAACATGTGAGATATCATCACCTCTTAATACAAAACCATTCTTATGATTTGTATAACACTTGAGATATCATCACCTCTTGCTTTGAAACTAATGATAATGTGATTTCATTATTGTTTGCATTCTTGTCAAACATGAGGAGCTGGAATGCATAAGAGTTGGGAGGCACATTATAATTTATGTGCAGATTTGAGCCATTGAATAGCCTATTGATTTCGATTGTTTTCTTTCTTATTTCACACCGAACATCGCCATATCAATTCTTTTTTTTTAAAATTCTAGTAATGTCCTATCACAGCATAGTCCAAGGTTGATCATACAAGATAAATGGGTGCTCACATTTAATATATTTTTGAGAGTCAGAGGATAGTGGCTGTAGACAACCTTCGTGTAGCTACTTCGTGTAGCTACGATTCAGAATGTAAACTGCGGTGTTACATGCTTCGGCCCAAAAAGTCTTTGGCAAATCTTTCCCTTTCATCATACTTCTACCCATTTCGCAGATGCGCATCTTGCGCTCTGCTACTCCATTTTGCTATGGTGTATGTGGTGGGGGTTTCTACCTCTTGATCTCGTGATTTTTGCAGTAACTTTTGAATTCACTTGATGTGAACTCACCACCTTTGTCTGTAATCTCAACTTCTTCACCTTCCTCCCCATTTCTTTCTCGACCATTACGTGCCATTTTTTGAACTTACTAAAAGCCTCATCTTTAGACTTCAGGAAGTATATCCATATCCTTCTACTGTAGTCGTCGATCAACATCATGAAGTAGTAGGAACCACTCAAAGCTTCTGTCTCCATCTTTCTGTAGAGGTCCATGTGAACGAGCTCTAGAGGAGCCTTTGCCCTACTGGCCTCTTTAGGAAAGGGCTGCCAATGTTGCTTGCCCATCATGCAAGCTTCACATACATCGAGCAGATCTGTAATTTCTGGTAGGTTTGCAATCATTCCACTTTTATGCATCTCCTTTAAAGAACTAAGGTTTAGATGACAAACCTCTCATGCCACAGCTTAGTGTTCTTCACATCAGCTCGAGGACTAAAAGTTGAGAGTTTGTAGATGTTGTTGCGCCGTGTACCTTTACCAACGACCTTCCCTTGAAGATCCAAAATCTGTGTACCATTCTTATCAAATTGAACTTTGAGGTCCCAATCCATGATCGCAGAAACGGACAACAAGTTCCTCTTGATATCTGGCACATAAAGAACATCGGACAATTGTTTTACAACTCCATCTGACTTGAGAGCAATCGTACCTTTTCCTTTTGCTAGACATTTTGCGTCATTGCCGACTGCTACCAGGATGTCATTCCCTACCAGATGTAGAGAGGTATACCAATGCTTCCGACTGGTCATGTGGCACAATGCACCACTGTCAATAATCCAAGGTTCATCCGCAGGTACATGAATTGCCTCCATAAAAATCTCCTCAATTGCTACAAACAGCTTTACTGGTACTGCCTGCGTGCTATTGTTGGACTCTTTCTTTACTCCGTTCTTCTCATCTGCAATCTTCTTTTGGCACTCATTCTGCTTGTGCCATGCCTTGTTGCAATAGAAGCACTTGATCTTCTTCTTTCTCTTTTTATCATCAGAAGAAGATGGGTTACCAGAGTCCTTACCCTTACCTTTCTTTGATCCAGTCGAGAAAGCCGAATCTTCTCCAGTCCTCGTCTTTTGATGCATCTCCTCCTCCAAAAGCATCGCACTGAAATCCTCAAAGTTGAGGGGCGGATTTCTGTTCTGCATATTCAGTGCCGTAACCTAGGAGTACATGGCAGATCAGGAGACATACATGTTTCTCATCTTGTTGTTGTGCGATCAAGATTACTTTGAGTCGTGTTCACACTCGCAAGGTGACGTCCACTCCAGGATGGCACCTTACAGTGGAGGATCACAAGAGCATACTTGTGACTATTGGCATGAAAGCCGATCCTGAGGAGTAGCACATTACATATCATAGTTTTGGGGATCATCAATTGATCCAATATATTTTTATTGGGTATCACTAGTTGATTACATATTTTTGTATTCGATATGTATAGGCTCACTATGTGAGCGTACCATTGTAATTTTCATGGACTCTTATTGTGTATTTCACTATGATGGTTTTATACATGTTCATACATATCATTGTATTAGATTCTATCTTATACATGATGTCCGTTGTCTTCTCAATGGGACTTGTTGTTTCTGTAAAACAAAAAATTGTTTATTAGTAGTTATGTTGTAATTGTGTTTTGTGCTTTAGGACATTTTAAAAATGTGACTAAGAAAATTTGTGCATGTACTAACCAAATACACATGTGGACTTATCTGTTGGGGATGAAACTTTGCACGAATCTTAGGCTACCTTAGACCTACATCCATGCAAGATTTGGTTGCCAATCGATTTGGTATGTGCCATGTGGAAGGTATAATGCGTACATTTTTGCATGCACTCCCTGCTAGTGTTGACTACGTATGAAAAATGGCGCACGTACTGACCAAATAGGCATGTGGACTTATCTGTTGGGGATGAAACTTTGCACGGCCCTTAGGCTACCCTAGACCTACATCCATGCAAGATTTGGCTACCAATCAATTCGGTATGTGCCATGTGGAAGGTATAATGCGTACATTTTTGCATGCACTCACTACTAGTGACTACTTATGAAAAATGGTGCACGTACTAACCAAATAGGCATGTGGACTTATCTGTTGGGGATGAAACTTTGCACGACCCTTAGGTTACCCTAGACCTACATCCTTGCAAGATTTTGTTGAGCACAATTCCATTTTAAACATTGACATTTTTTTCTTGATCTACAATTTACAAAAATTAGTGACAATATTAGTGTAATAATTGCAAGCATTGATATATACGAATTCAATATGATATTCAAAATGATAAAGATCATAGCATGAGAGAGAGAGAGAGAGAGAGAGAGAGAGAGAGAGAGAGAGAGAGAGATTGAATTTTTACAAAAGCTCATGACAAGGTTTCATCATGGAATCACATAAGTCTTTGTATTTGTCTATGTAACTATATCCATACATAGATCTACAACCTTCCCTAGTTCCCTATTTCTATAGTTTCACGTGCCACCTAAAGGGATTGCTAGCCACATGATCTACCCTCTCCTTGCATCAACCCCTTGCACCATATGATTTGAAAATGATGTGTAGGTGAATGTGTTGTTCAAATCATCCTATTTGTTTGATTGATTACACTTAGTAAAGTACTCCTTGATGAGGTAGGATGTCGTTGGGATCATCCCATGCACTTAATGGTAGATGGGCCAAATGTGTGGCTATGCCTACAATAGTACTATGTTGCAAATGCAACACATGCACTCTTGCATGCTCCAAGTTACTTCACTCTTAAATGGAAGATGCACACACAATAGTTATTGAATGGTGTTATTAACAAAGGGATTTAGATGTACATCCTTGGTCTTATTTCATTTTCAAAGAAATTTCAAACTTTGTGTTAAAGATGCTACACTTTCTATTGTATAGTTAGTGATCACGTACATGGTGATAATATATGCTAAGAGAACAACCCTTTTGGCAAATACACTAGAAGGACAAGTTTAGTTGTTCTCTGAAGTTGAGCACATCTACAATTTTGATTTTGTTGACAAAAAAAGAACACAAGTGATGCATTTGTTTGTTTTCTTTTTTTTTATAGATGATTTTTAAAAACAAAATTTAAACGTTTTTATATTTAATTAAAAACTTCACTAATTTAAAAAATAACATAAAAACTACTTTAATCTCTCTTTTTTTTAATAGATGATTTTAAAAAACAAAATGTATATGTTTTGACATTTAAATAAAAAACTCACTAACTTGAAAAATAATACAAAAACTACTTTAAACTCTTGTTTTCTTTTTTCTTTTTGATGATTTTTAAAAATAAAATTTAAACATTTTTATATTTAATTAAAAACTTCACTAATTTAAAAAATAACATAAAAACTACTTTAATCTCTTGTTTTTTTAATAGATGATTAAAAAATATATATATATATATACATTTTGACATTTAAATAAAAACCTCACTAACTTGAAAAATAATACAAAAACTCCTTTAAACTCTTATTTTCTTTTTTTTAAAAGATGATTTTTAAAAACAAAATTTAAACGTTTTTACATTTAAATAAAAACTTCACTAATTTGAAAAATAACATAAAAACTACTTTAATCTCTTTTTTTTAAATAGATGATTTTAAAAAATAAAATATATAAGTTTTGACATTTTAAATAAAAACTTCACTAATTTAAAAAATAATATAAAAACTACTTTAAACTCTTGTTTTCTTTTTTTTAAAAACATGATTTCAAAAATAAAATTTAAATGTTTTTATATTTAAATAAATAACATAAAAACTACTTTAATCTTTTTTTTTAATAGATGATTTTTAAAAACAAAATATATACGTTTTGACATTTAAATAAAAACTTCAGTAATTAAAAAAATAATTTAAAAAAACTTTAAAATGCATTTTAAAATTTTAATTATTTTATAATTAAATTACATTTTACTATAAACTAAAATTTAAATAAAATTTCACAAAAAAAAAAGTTACACTTAAAAAAACCTTACCTGGAATCTCCCGCTCCGTCCATCTCCGTTCGTCGATCTCCGTTGCTCTCCGTCTGTCATTCGTCGTTCTCCATCCGTCGCTCCAGTAATTCCATCGATTTTGATGAGGAGGAGCTCTTGAACAATGAGGGGCTCGATCGAGGTCCCTCTCTTTATATGGGACATTTTAGGGTTTCAAAATACCACGATCGTGGTATTTCACATGAACATATCATGCCATGCATACTAAGTCTATACATGCGAACATGGCTATCCACGTGCATTACCACGATCATGGTATTTGTGCCACATATAATCATGGATGTTTCTCCACATAAGGAAATCATTCCACGGCAAGTCCAACCACTGGCCATGTAGGATGCCACATACCTCGATAATGGTATTTGACATGCCTCCATGTCATCGGTCCATCATACCACGATTGAGGTAAGTGGACTTGCCACGATACCTCGATCGTGGTATGTCAGCTGCTGCCAGCACACTACGCTGAATACCATGTCGGATGTCACATACCTCAATCATGGTATTTGACATGCCTCCATGTCATCGGTCCAGCATACCACGATCGAGGTATGTGTACTTGCCACGATACCTTGATCGAGATATAGTTGTAGTGCCACAACACCATGATCCAGGTATAGGCTTAGTTTGCTTGATTAAAATGCAAGACCTCGATCGAGGTATTAGCTCGGTTTGGATGTCCACGTGTGCCAATTTCATTGGACACAATACCTCAATCGAGGTATTTCACACCGAAGCAAAACCTTTGTATTTTCACTCGAGGGGGTGTCACCCCCCCTCACGAGTGGTCTGAAAGTGGACACCCTTAGCTTGCTACCTCCCAAGAGCATGGTGAAGTCTTGATAAGCATCTCTTTTATTGAAGAGGAGAGTTTGCATACCTCCCACCATCCAACAAGAAAACATGGTAAGAACCAAATCAAATTTAATTGGGAAGACATGTGTCATAAACACCCCTCCCTTGTTATATGGGTCATAATAAAATAGTAGCTTAAACACAGACTCAAATAGCTCAATGTGGAAGAAAAAGGACCTAGAGAGAATTTGAAAAAAAGGAAAAAGGATTTAAAAAGTTAGTTTTAAAACATTAATAAAAATAATTAGAGGGAAATCAAGTGAAATTAGGGAAAATTATGGGGAAGGAAGAAAAAGAAAATTGGAGAAAATTGGTTAAAGATGTGAGGGGGAGAGAGAGATTTAGAGCTTTAAGAAAGAAATTGAAAAAAAATTAGAAGGAATCATGAAAAATTAGGGAGTGTTTGTGAGATAGAAGGAAAAGGATTTAGAAAAAATAGGAAAAGGGAAATTTTAAAAATTAAATGGATGCAAAAGAAAAAGGAGAATAGTAAGAGTGTGTGTGTGCATGTGTGTGTGTGTGTGTGTGTGTGTGTGTGTGTGTGTGTGTGTGTGTGTGTGTAGAAGTTTGGTTTAATGAAAGACAACTGAAAATTCTTGAATATTTGTCTATGTGTGTGTGTGTTGGTAAATTCCTCAACATTTGAGATTTATAAATGAAACCTTAAATTTTATTAAACTCAATCCAGTATCGCAACCTTGACACCTAGCAAAGCAGGTCTCTAGCCCATCATAGATGGGTCAGGTTACTCGTCCCTTTAATAGGCCCTCCCAACCAGGAAAATGGCATAATTAATTAATTTGTGTAGCGATCACGGGAATGGTTCCAAAATATTAACAAAGGTAAGGCTTCACAATGCGCAATCAATTGGCCATGCAGATTCTAGAGAAGGCACGATGTAGAAGAAGATTCAAGAGAAGGGGACGTAGCTTCTTCGAGAAGCTTTTGCTCTCCTGAGGCTGCTATAAAGAGTAGGCAAAGCTGAACGAAGAAGGGTAGAGGAGAAGGGGGGCTATGAAAGCCTCCCAACCATTGCAATAAGCAGCATTGAAGAAAGAGGAACATGAGGGGAGGGCTGAGTGGAGGGAGAGGGATGGGAGGGAGAAGGAAGGCTAAGCACAGGGGAGAGGGAGGGGAGGCTGAACGCAGGGGAGGGAGATGATAGGAGGGCAAGGGAGAGGGAGGGGAGGGAGAGGGAGGGCTTAGTGCAAGGGAGCGAAGGGAGTGAAGATGGTAGGAGGGGAGGTGGCATAGATCAGAAGTAGAGGGGAGAGCAAGCATGAATTAGCACAAGTTAATTCAGAATTGCATGAATAGCACATATGTTAATTGCTAATAAGAGGCACGATAGATTAATTGATTATTGTGAAATAGGGAGCATATACGAATAGGGAGGATCTGTAATGCAGACTATGTATTGGCGAGTAACCTGACCCGTCTATGACGGGCTAGATACCCACTCCATTGGGTCTCAACAAGGGATATCAACAGCAACCTTGCTAATTGGATAATGGTATCCAAAGTTTTGTTTCCACATGCTTTCAAGATGGCAACAAAGGTAAAGCTACTTGGCGATAGATCTTGCTCCTCCATTCGCACATAAAAGCCAAAGGCGTACTCACTTTCTTCTTGTTTGAAATACCCCAAGATCATTGTACTCCATGTAAGCACATTAAAGACATGCAATGCTCCCACATTTTGTGTACATGTCCACCAAAGTGGTTCCCACAGATAGATCAAACTCAAAGCCAATCTTTAAAACTTTAGGGTTGTTTCCTAAAGTTCATTTAAACTTGCTTCCCTTCTTCCATCATGCAAGGCTATATTGTTGGATGCCTTACCATACATCCAAGCATACAAATCCAAAGCCAACACAGCCTCATCTTCCTTGTTACAACCCATGATCATGCTAGACCAAGAAGACACATTGAGATAGACCAAGATGGCAGACAGATGGCTAATGGGAGTTGTCTAGACCTCCTATTCTTGTGAATGCTCCTCAGCTGTTACGTCAGCCATAATTCTGGAATCGTCTAGTGTGGTTATGGTGAAGCGGAAAACCAGAGGGCTCGATAGTGCTTGCATCTATACGGAGTGCATAAGTAAGGCCTAAATGGGCATAGAGGCTCTAAGGTCCAAATGGACATATGGCACTCAAGAGAACACCATGTGGTAGGCACTAGGCTAGGAGGGACGATTCCAGAAGGAACTGAAAAAAAGAAAGTAAGTTCATGTAACTAAGGGAATCCGTGGCTGGGTGGAAAAATGAGCTGAGGCCCTCTTGTTCAAGTAGTGTGACATTGGCTCAGGTAGTGTGACATTGGTATCAGAGCCAGACTTCATGCTCCAGAGTTCGTGCCTCTAGGCACAGTCTGGCACAACCTATATGTGAGTCTCGCCACTGAGTTGCCATCCCCAGCCACCAGGGAGCCCGTGCGCTGAGACTTTGCACCTTCTCGCTTCCACCTTGCCATCGTCTGTGCCTTAACATCCCATCTGCAACTCACCATCGTCTGTGCCTTGAGGATCCGCCTGTAGCTCCGTGCACCTCGCCAACCATCTGCACCTCCATGCACTTCACCAGCCATCTGCATTTTGCAGCTCCAAAGGCACATACGTAAAGCTTTATACTTTACAAAATTATGTCTATGAGGCTGGTCGTAAGATCAGGATCAAGGTGTTTTCACCAGTGAAGCTTTTGAGGCAAATGAGGGATGCATATGTAAACATGATAAAGAGGCGCACAAGGGCTCAGGATTCATGAGCTACTCAACCTCTGGTAGCTGTGTTCATTCCCCGAAGGCCACAAACAGAATTGGCGCAACAGCAAGACTCCTTCAATGGTCATCAACGAGCCCAGCACTTGAGAATTATGGAGCATGATAGCATTGGAGCCGTCTTGAGGTGGATATGCAAGCGCATCCAGTATAGCTGCGCGTCGTTTCACCGATTCACTGTTTCATCATTTA